>NC_081783.1:18332283-18641866 GCF_963082965.1 Carassius carassius | reverse complement strand
TTTTAAAGTACGATAATGCATGTATTTAAATTCTTTCCTTTAAACTAAGTACAAAACAATTGCAAACAGTGAATAAAATAAGACCACACTGGCATACATTCAGAGCAGTGTGGAATATATAACACAGGCAGATAAATGAAAGACTGAGGTTCTTTGCACAAAGCTTTTTTCCCCCATCATAAATCTCAGGTCAGGGCAGGTTGTTGCATTTTTATTCTGACAAGTTGTCTCATGTGTTTTACAGGTTGTAATTTTATGCAAATCATCATTATATTTACTTGTAAAGACAATCGTCTGATGTATTTGTTTGGTGATATACATTTTTCTTTTTTGTAACTGGTTTAAAATTGTAGTAGAATAACCTCTAATAGGCTAATAGCTGGTCCCACAAGTGGGGCATGTTGTCACAAAAAGACAACGTGTTAATAATGGTGGAAAAATTAAAATGCTTACTTGAAGACTTTGAAGACTGTCTGCATCTATAGAAAAGGACTTTAAAAAGTCTACACAGAGAAATAATGCATGGCCTTGGTCATCTTCATAATATTGGACAGAGGAAAATCAACCAGCAGATGTGTCCACAAAAGACCAAAGGGCAAGACTTCCCAAACCCAAAAAAAAAAAAAAAGTTCAAACAAACGAAGTTCCAAAGTCCCTGCCTGTATAGATTAGGCCTACATAATTAAAGAAAACCCAAGACTTTTAACTTCAGTAAGGTCAATAAATAAATACTTTAAACATAAAAACAATACAACTTATACTTAATGACAATAAATTAAGACAAGTTTCTACATTTTTAGGTCTATTGCGTCATTTGCAGGTCTTTTAAAGTGCCATACTTTATGTAGAAGCAACAAAAGCTAAAGAAAAACTTACAGAAGTCCCAGAAGAAAGTCGAAATGCACCTCATATTCATCTTTCCACATCTTTCACTGGAGATCAGGCATCAGTCCCGCGCGGAGCGAGAAAAATCCCTTCAGCTCCATTCGCCTTCAGGCGCTTTGCGCATTGAGTAATCAGGTTTTTCCCGAGTGGAATAAGTTTTCGACACTGCTGCGGCTAAAAGGGGCGTTCTGTCGGTATGTGTCACCGCATCCCGTTTGTGTTCTTCGACAAATAAAAGTTTGGACGCGACTAATTCAGGGCGCGCGTTTGGCGAAAACGGTTTCCCAGTGTGAAGTTCCTGAAAGTCGGACACAAGGGAAGGGGGCGGAGAGAGTCGCCGTGGATGGATTGGATTACTCCGTGAGTCCTGCCCGAGCCACATTTCCATATTTCCGATGTTGAAGTAGCGATCTGGACCGGAGCCCGGGAGCGTCAGGCCGTTAGTCTCGCGCAGACGCGTGTATTAGCAGAGTTTGCCTCTCTTCATCCCTCACGCTCACTGATGCCAACATCTATTACCTACTTTTATTCATTAAACCATAACTAATAGCAACAATAATGAATGATGAATGGCTAATAAAATAAAATAGTTATTTTACCCCCGTGGCCTGGTAGACTACACCAGCAAGTAACAGCCTATACATAGTCTATATTACAAAAAAGGCTACTGGAAATTCTATAAAAAAAATGGGAGCCAGTCATTATGGCATCAGACAAGGGACCTTTATAGGCTAATATTTTTGTTCTTTTGGTAACTATGAAGTAGATATAAGCCTTGGAGGTCATTATCACAAGGAACAATATTAGGCCCATTTCTACTTTGACTAGTGGTTTATCATAAAATAAAAAGCCAACATGATTGTTACAGGAATCTGACCAGTAAGTTTAAAACTGTTACTAACAACAAATACTAGTCAGAAGCAAAAAGCCTAGTTGAGAATCACAAGAGCCAAAAAATTCAGTTTCAAAATGTGCAATTTGTTATTCCAGTAACTGAAATAAATACTAAAATACTCAAAATAAGTATCTTTACAGTAGTTAAACTATTAAACTTTAAAGAAACTTAAAACAGCTTTGAAAAATAAATGTTTAAAGAGTGCTGCATTCTCAGAGGTCTCTGTTTACTTGGAAACTAAATTATTAATGTACTCCAGAGACTAAATTGAGTAAGCGAAAAACATGGATTATTTCAAGTCTAAAATATGTGAGCTCACAACAAACTGGAACATGTGATGCAGGTCAAAGATATGCTAAAATATTTCCATTTGGCAGTGACTCGCTTCCATACTGGATACAGATTACGTCCAACATTCACACACAGATCATCACTTCATCACAAAATGCTTTATTCTTCTGAATTCATCCACCCGTAACACCTTATTTTTTAAAATGTGCAGTTATCGCTTCAAGATCAAGATGTGCCCTGTTAGTGTGTGTGAGTGTAGTCTGCTATCTGTAGTATTTGCATGCTTCAGTAACCTGCAGTCACAACATGTTTGTCCCTTCATCAACAAACATCAGATCATTCAGCTGGATGACCGTCGTAATTGGTTACAATGATCATCACAGCTGATGCCGCTCTCCAAACTAATGATCATCCTTCTCTCTCTATCCTTGACCATCTCAGTATCACCTCAACTAGAGTTCACAGGTCAGCTCCAGATGCAAAAACTGATCTGCACAAAAAGCACTTTTTATGAACAAACTGTATTTTAAATCTATTTTAATTTGCGTACTTTTCTACTTTACTACTCCATCTTACCTTTTGAAACTTTGCAGCACTGCATGGCTCTCTTCTTAGAGGCAGTGCAATTTTAGTATTATTTATAAACTATTACAATATTTAATCAGATTTTTAATGATTTTTTATTTTCTGTTTCAATTTTAATAATTCTGTTATATTTTCATTAGTTTTTGTTTTATTTAAATGTAGAGAGAGAGAAAGATTAGATGTATTTATTTATTTAGTTTCATAATTTTAGCACTTTTTTAGCACAGACTTAGTTAGTTGCCAAGGGAACATTTCACCAGTTATTTTTTCATTCATTTTTAAAAACTCATTTTTGTAATTTAAGTTTTCTTAATCTAACATTTACATTTTATTTTCTTTTAGTTTTAGTTTTGATTTAGTTTACAAAAACAACACTGTCCAGAGACGATTTAGACTATTTGGGGTTCATTATTTCTTTCTGTCACAAGATATTATGGCTGCCAACTTGAAAATTAACAGTAAATATTCATGACATGAATATTACAGAATTGTGTAATATGACATGACATGGCTTTTTATATTTCATAGCCATACAACAATATGGCATCAGAGACAGTTATGATTCTATGGACCTTTAGTGGAAAGGAAATTAAGAGAACGGACCTCTTGAATCTTCATTGGAATCCCCTTGACATGAGATTTCATTTTCAAAATTACAAAAAGGTACCATAAACATATTATAAAAGTCATTCATATGACTTGTGCACAGCAGCTTTGTGTAAGGAAAAGACTGAAACTGAACGAATTCACTGAAAATCTGGACTCTTGTCTTTATGGTGCTTTTCTTGGATAGTTTTTTGAAGCTTGACAGATCTAATCCTCATTTACTTTCATTATAATGAACAGAAGTCAGGATATTCTTCAAAAATCTTTTGTGGTGCACGGAAGAAAGTAAGTCATCTACGGAAGTCATATGGAACGACATGTGGGCGAGTAAATAATGACAAAATGTTTAAATTTGGCTGAACTATTCCATTAAACCTTTCTTCTCCATTCTTGCAGTCACTTTAAGCTGCTGAGCAACTCACAGCAGTACTGAAGTGTCAGACAGAGACAGGATAGAGCTAATTATAGACTGGGTCTAAACCCAGTAAAGACAGACTTCTCTGTGATATGGACCTGTGAGGATTTAACAGCATGGCACAGTGCAAATGACAAAGATCCATCATGATTTACTCTGACACATGCACACACACTTACTATAGTAATAACTTTTCTCTCTCTCCTTATCATCTTTTGGTGTTTCACCACAGCGACGAGAGATTATTCTCACTCTTCACTTCTGCACTTCTAATAACTCAGCACAGTCTCACGATCAGCTCACTTTCATCTCTAAAGAGGCTTTCTGTTCTAGCCGGCATTTTCCTGAATCTAGCAAACTAACTGACCCGTATATGTTTTACGGCTTATGCTCCATGAGGTCTGCACCTAAGAAAAGTAATAGATTTATATTCTGCTAAAGCCTAAATGGTAACTGTATATTGAAAAGATTGTTCCCTATCAAAATTTATAATAAAATAACACATTTTATGAGGATTATGCTTTAGGTCAACATGAAAATCAAAACCTCTTTTCAAATGAGGATCAAATTAATGCATTTTAATAAATTATGTCTATACACGCACACGTTTACACATTTTATAACAAAATTAGAAATATATACCTTTCTCATGAAAAATTCTCAAAACAAAAATATATAGTAAAAATTATAATAAAATATATAGAAAATTGTATTTTATAAAAGTATATTCATAAATACATTACTGATTTATTAATTGAAATGTATTTTTTAAATGGAATTTAAATGCAATAATTTGAGATACATATTGAAAGATATTGACAAAGAAATACATAAAATTAAATGAATGAATAAATATGCACTATAAATTCTTAGCTAATTTTATTCTTTTTTTAAAAGAGTTTTCGATATATTTACTGGAACACAAGACAACACAAGATAGTGATTAAGAAAATGATTTTTTTTTGCAATGTATGGATTCAAACTTAGATTTTTCACAACTAGAGGATCTATATTTTACTCTGCATTGTTTAAAGACATATTTCAGTAAGTAATATATAACCTAATAATATAATAACCCTAATAGACTACAAACGCTGTTTTCAAAAGATGTGAGCATCAATACCTGCAAGAGTAATTGAGCAAATAATATTGATTTCACACAAGCAAGATGCCTTTGAAAAAGAAAAGGCCTGTGTTTTTGGAGAAAAACAAAGGATTACAAAGGTAATCCTTTCTCTTTGTTGTATGGAAGTATGCAAGTGTGTGTGCAATGTTTATTACAGTGTGTAGATGTCAGAAAGAGAGAGATTGTGTGCGTGTGTGTGTGTACAGCTCTCCTGCATCCTGTGGGGATAATCATCAGCTAGACAGCACTCACCCACTGCTCCTACACACAACCAGGATGGAGCGGAACCAGACAGGAAGTTTGCATATGTGTGTGTGAGTGATGGGGGTGCATATGAGTTTGGATATGTGAGTATGTGTGTGACAGTGAAAGATAAAGAAGGAGATTATGAGTGTCTGATAAAGACTGAATAAATGAGTGTGTTCTTTTGTGTGGATAGGTGCTTGCTTTAGAAAGGTGTGGGGGTGGTGTAGGAAGTGGGGTCGTGGCTGAGATGATTGTTTCTGTGCCAATGTCACCAAACGGGTGAAAAAAACCCTACAAATTAGCGACCGCCTGTGGTGCAATACATAAAAAAGCATCACATTTCATGTCACATATTGACCTTTGTGAGGCAGTCAGAGCAGACAGATCAATCACTTAATCGTGTCTAAACTCAGGTCAGTCTCAGTGGAGAGGTAATGAAGCATGGACCTTCTGGAAATGAACAGATTGCTCTTGAGATGGCAGGAGAGAGTGTTTTATTTCACCAGTGTGAATTCCTAATAGAAAATCATTGCTATCGTACATAAAAGCATGCATTCACTCGCTCACTCACTCATGCAAGAATGCTTTGAACAACTGAGGGTTTTTTTGATGAACGGTTTGGGATTTCGCTTGCATTTCCTCTCCAATGCACAGCTAGAGTATATCCTAGTTTTGGGGGTGAAGAGGGATTTTCATTAAACACTAATCTAATATGAATATATTTTAAATCCAAGTCAAAATAAAAGTTTTGTGGCTTTTAGTCAATGATAGGCTGTATTCAGGATTAGGACTGAATAAATATAATAATTCAAAAATTCAAGATAATGTGAATGTGAATGTGAAGGTGGTTATGGTGTAGTGAGGCCTTGAAATGCTAGTATTCTTTTTTTGTCCAATAAAATGCCCTTTTGAATGCAAACATCCTTTACCTTTAACTAGTAACAGCAATCAGCAAACCAAGGTTTATAGGTGCAACGTAAGCTAAAGACTGTTGTCTATTTATAGAAGGATGTCCAAACCAACTTCCTGTTTCAAATGCTTATGCATCTGGTCTATAAACTATAATGTTAAAAATATGATCAAATGTATAAAAACAAACGGTTTAGCATATAGATCAACAGAGTTTGAGTTTATTTTTAGTTCTCATATATACATTATTAAACCACACACATACACATATATATATATACTGTATATATATACTGTATATATATATATATATATATATATATATATATATATATATATGTGTGTGTGTGTGTGTGTGTGTGTGTGTGTGTGTAGAATATATAATTATATTACATACACATTCAAATATATTATGATTTTTTTATGTTTACTCATGTTTATATGAATCTATAAATAAAAATAAAATAAAAATATTTACTTATTATATATAAACCTTTTAGGGTTTTTTGTCCAGGCAACATTCACAATGTTTGTTTTTGTAGTTAAAAAACATTATATGGATTATATATGTCATATGAGTTTTTGAATTTCAAATAGTTTTAACTAAAATTTGAAATGCTGCGTCCTGTTTGATACTTCAATGTAAATTCAGAAACTGAACTGAAATGTTAAATGCATTTTCAATGCACTTCTGAATGCAGCACAACTCAAGTAAATAGACTTGTGTTTTAAGTAACTCCCTAGCAATCATGATGCGTGTGAGGCTCTGAGGATTGGATAATTACCAGCATATGCTCTTTTCCTTCTGTTAGCGGTTGTAGACACTGTGCAGCACTCATTTTGTTCTCTTGTGATGAGTTTATGAACCACATTCAACCACCATGCATCTCCAAAGAACTGCTAATGAAAAACACATGCAGCTAGTGTAGCGTTACCATCCTCTGGTACACCACAGGCTAATAAATATAGCCTCTAATGCTAAAAGGCTAGTTTTAATGAATAGTGTGCAATATTTAGGTCAACTGGACATGACCAAATGTTGTCTTGAACCTGTCAGTGACTAAAAACTAACTGCATTAATACAGAAAGATGCTAATGGAGGCACAGACAAGCAGCACTTGGATAAAGCACAGTGTGACTGAAATCTAGAGCAAGGCTCCCGTCGTGAAAGAGGAAAGCCAAAGGCGATGATGTCACTCCCTAAAAACAATGCCTCATTCAGGCAGACTAGGGGGCAGGAAGCTGCTAGTCATTTAAAACTGGGGAGGAAAAAAACGACAACATCTGCTGCTGCGTCCAGTCCAGATGGGTGCAGAGAAAGAGGGAGAGAGATGGCAGCAATATAAGACCGCTCCTTTATTGGCTCCCAGAGGTGGAAATCTTTTCTCTAGGATACAGGCTCAGATCCGTGCAATATAAAAAAAGTTTCCAGTCGGCTAGGTTTCAGTGTGATACTCTCTTCAAAGCAGACATGATAGACTCTCATTTTCAAACCAGGCTCATTAGAAAACGTGCACATCAAGACATTTCTTCAAAATGATATTACGATGCTTCTTGCACATTTCGTGCCAATTTTAAAGTGAAATCCAGTAAGTGGCGCTAAAAGCACTTATTTAACATTTATGAATTCTGGCTATGTTTGTTGTTGATTGTATCTTGTAAATTCGGAAATGAAACTTCCAGTGAGTGGCTCTATTGGGTCAGTGCTCTATTGTTTGTAAACACATCTATTGAAGCAACCAAGTGAGTACCAGGTGAGCTTCCAAGCAAGTTTACTACATTAGAAAAGCCATACATTTTGAGATAGTTATGTGAGGCAACAGTCATAATGTATTAATTTACAAATAATGAACTATAGTACAAGTGTTCTGAGGTCATTACATAGTATTGTGCAGGACAGCATATTAAAATTAATTAATAATCTGCCTCTTTTTCCACAATTTGTGTGAAAAGAAAAAACTTTTTTTGGTGCTACTACTCCTACTACAGTTAATTTCATTTGGATTTGTATGTGTTGGTACATTTTTGTAAAAATGTATGAACAGGCATGTTTTTCCAATGAACCAAGGTTGCTCATTTCTATGCAGTTGGGATCAGAGTAACAAATAGCAAATAGTCGCTGACTGTGGATTGAATCTTGACTCCATTCCAGATGAGTCATTGTGCTGGGATAAAAGCACGAAGCATGAAACTTGTTGCTCACTAGTTTGAGACCATGTTATTAACTTGTGCTGCATGCCATCTACTGGGAAGATCAAGAAGATTTAGTTGCATCCCTACCTGAATGAGTTTGGCATCGTTCCTCCACTCTCTCCATTCTCAGGCAGCTCAATGTGGAATCCATTAGGGATGCTCCATTGTGCCGGCTGGCTCAAGACATTTTCCGACCTGCTTCCCGGTATAGTGGTCCGTAGTGGACTTGCAGAGCTGGCTTCATCCCTTGCCGCCTCTGTCCCCAGCTCGGCCTCGCCCTCAGCCCCTTCCTGCACGGTCTCCAGCTCCAGCTCTGGAGGTTCAGGGCCAATTAGGGCCCTCTGCTGGATGAGAGGAGTGAGCGGCGCCTCGAAGCTGACGCAGCTGTCCGTCTCATCGGTGAGCGACAACACGTCCAGTGAATCCAGACTGCTGTAACAAGTCCCGCCTCTCAGAAGCTCAGACTCAACGATGCGTTCAAACGTGGAGCTGAAGCCGTCCTGGCTCTCTTTCGTTCTGTCGTACTCTTCCTCTCCGTCGTCCTCTTCCTCATCCACAGCCGGGGTCTTGGCGACCTGCTCAACAATGCACTCAAATGTAGAGCTGAAACTGTCCTGATTTAGGGTCACCCTTTCCTCTCCGCCGTTTTCCCTCTCTTCCTCGTCCTCTACCTCAGCATCTGCTTCTTCTACGGAGAGCTCAAATGTGGAGCTGAAGGCGTCTAGGTTCCCCTGTGCTGAAGGCTCTTCTAGGACTCCCTCCTCATCCTCCTGCCCTTCACTGTCATCTTCAGTCCCGTTCTCAAACCTGCGGTAACAAAGATGTCAGTTAATGCATTCCCAAACCTATCTGGTAAAAATGACATCACAGAGACACTGGCTAACTGGCTAAAGAGGTCTTGCTTTAGACTATTCACAAAGGCTCTTAGCCTGGCTGGCATGCGCTGTGCGTGTTCCTATCTTTAGTCAGGCTGCTGTCACAGTTCTTCAGCACGACTGCAGTGGAGGAGTCCCAGCAGAGAGGAGCATCATTCAGGACAGGTCCCCTGCCACGTATGGTGCCCAAAATATCTCGCCAACCTCATTGTAACATGCGTTCCACATCATTTCTGAAGCCTGACATTGTAAACTGCACATCTAAACTCTGTAATACATTTGTTTCATTTTAAAAATATTTTGCAAGACACGACAAGCCAGGAACTGTGAAATTCACAGTGAAAAGATGGAAGCCTTTCAAGGGGGTTTATTGATCTTTTTGGGGTCTTTTCAGACTACAGCTTGATCCTTTTTTGGAAGATCATTAGGATGTGTGTTTTGGAAGGCATATTTTATTTGTTTAGTACTTTTGACCAGTGCAAAATTTACATCTGGTTTTCTCTGAAATTAGAGCTGACATAATGTGTCAGAGAAATAATAAAGAAATAAAGTGTCAAACATACTGAATGTATCAACACTGAGGTTTTATATAATTTAATTTAATTTATTTAATCATTTAAATTTATTTTAATTTAAATACATTTGAATTTGTCTTTCTTACATTCAAACTGCAATTTTGCATCCTGTTTGCTTCCTCAGTTTAAATTCAATTCAATTTAAGGATTCTTAGTTCCATTCGGGATAGCATTGAACTCTTCTTTTGACTAAAATGTTGATTCAGAGTGTGATACATATTATTTAGTAAGTTTACCAGTGCACTTACAGTCGAACTACAGTCTTCATCTGTCTGTTCAAGTAAATGTGATGTATAGGTGAATATTTGAAGGTTTAAATACATTACCATTCGAAGGTTTGGGGTTAGTGGGAGTTCTAAATGTTTTTGAAAGAAGTCTGTTATTCTTACTAAAGCTGCATTTATTTGAACAAAAATACAGTAAGAAACAGTAATATTTCGGAATATTAAGATAACCGATTTCTATTTTAATATATTTTAAAATGTACTTAATTCCTTTGATGGCAAAGCTGAATTTTCAGCATCATTACTTCAGTCTTCGATGTTGAACAAACTCTTAATTTTTTGTAAAATTTTTATTAAATTTTTCAGTATACTTTGATGAACAGAAAATAAAGAAAATAAAAATAACAGCATTTATGCTATTTTTTGTAACATTATAAAAGTATTTACTGTCACTTTTGATCAAATAAAAGTATCTTTCAGAAAATGTGCAAAAAAAAGAAAGACAGAAAAAGGGATCAAAGGAAGAGTTATTGCTTCAGTCTGACAAAAATCTAACTTTTAAAGTGTATGTAAATGTACAATATATCTTATTTTACTAACCTTAGAGAGCACAGGGGCTTGGTTGAGTCCTTTTCTGTGCTCTGAGGCAGCAACAACTGTGTGTCTTCACCTTCACGGATGTCCCTATTACCATTTTCTGTTACAGAATCCAAGCAGCTGCCCTCAATCTCACCGTTTCTACCTTCCTCTTCTAATGTCACCTTCTCATCCTCCTTTGCGCTGGACTGTGTGTTTCTGTTATTCTCTCTATCTCTGTCTTCTGCTTCACCTTGCTGCTCCTCCTCTGTCTTTGTCCCATTACAGGGCTCCAAATCTCTCACTGTAGAGCCATCAGCCTCCTCCTCTCCCTCAGGTGCCTGGGGTGTATCTGGTGGTGGGGTGTCTGTGCGGAGGGGGTCATGCTGCCCCTCCTGACTCATGGTGGCCTCCTCAGTCACGGTGTCCTAGCAGCCTGGGGTCACAAGGTCAGGGTCAGGAACAAGGGAGGGGGGTAGAGTTCACACCTATTAAGAAAGAAGGTGATACAGAGCAATAAGATTTCGGATAAAGGATAAGAACCTACTGAGAAAAACTGTCCATTTATAATCCACTCTCATTAGTATGGATAAAATTGCATGTATTAAAAACCACCATGTCAAAGAATGCATAAAAGCCTGTTTGTTTCCAGAGGAAATATTGCTTAATAGTTCATAACTCAAAGTTATGGGAGTTTTCAGGCATGACTAAGCAACAAAGACATCAATGTGAATTGAAAGGAGATCCCTCTTAACTGCATACACTTCTACACTTAATAACCTACAACTAATTCTTTAACTGGACAAACAAACCAGTAAACGACCAAGCAGGCATAGCAAGATCACTGTTCACCATACAAAATAAAATGGTCCTTTAAGCATATTTGATGCCATAAAGTGACAATAGTGTCAATAGTTTGGCTTTTATTTATGTGATGTCACTCCCTTAGTATCCCTTTGACATTTGATTGTACATTTTGATATCTTGACAAATCTGAGAACAAAACGTACTCGGTTACTAACGTATCCTCGGTTCCCTGCAGCACAGCAGACCCAAGCGAAGCGGCTCGCGCGCTTATTGGCTGTGCTGCGGCAACTGCAGCAACCTATGGTGAGGCGGCGGAGAGTAACGAACCAATGGGGGCGCTTCGCGCCCATTGGACGTCAGAGCGCGCCAAAATAGGCGTGGCTGGAACTATATAAGCCATCGCTTCACCATAGGGATCAGGTTTTAAATCGACTGAAGCGATCACCCGGTCCGAGCACATAGCACGGCAGGTTACGCAGTACTCGTTCCCTCATCTCAGGGAACCGAGGTTACGTTAGTAACCGAGTACGTTCCCTTTCGAGAGTACTCTCGTACTGCGTAAGCTAGCTGACGCTATGGGAACACAATGTAAAACGCCGTGCGTGCTCGGGAACTTCGACCTGTCACAGCCCGAGGCGAGAGCTCGGGGCTTTATAGCAGGAGAAATCCCAGTCCCAACAGCCAACCTTAGTGAGCTTTATATAGGGAACGAAAAAAGGGGGACGTGATAAGGCTTAGCACGTCTATATAGAAAGTACCCTGGCCTGCAGGGCAGGGACTTGCAGATTATAGAATCTAATAAATGTGGACGGAGAGGCCCAGCCTGCCGCCGCACAGATATCATCCAGTGGTATCCCGCAGGACCACGCCCATGACGAGGCCATACCTCGGGTGGAATGGGCTCTGATGCCGAACGGGCAGTGACGGCCCTTAGATTTGTAAGCCAGCGAGATAGTGTCTACTATCCATCGCGATAGGCTTTGCTTCGTGGTGGCGAGACCTCGGGTGCGCCCACCAAAGCATATGAAGAGCTGGTCCGACCTCCTGAATAAGGCGGAGCGCGCAATATAGGTTTTAAGAGTCCTGACGGGGCAGATGAAGCTCGCGTTGCTTTCGTCGCTTTGCGAGGAAAGGGCTGACAGCGAGATGACCTGCGCTCTGAACGGTGTTGAGAGCACCTTGGGGACATAGCCGTGTCTTGGTCTGAGAATGACTCTGGAGTCATTAGGCCCAAACTCGAGACAGTCAGCGCTTACAGATAGCGCATGTAAATCGCCCACTCGCTTGACTGAGGCCAGAGCCAGTAGAAAAGCGGTTTTGAACGAAAGAAGCTTCATATCGACAGACTGAAGCGGTTCAAAAGGGGGGCCCTTTAAGGCCTCTAGGACCGTAGACAGGTCCCAGGAAGGGATTGAAGGGGGTCGGGGAGGGTTCATCCGACGAGCTCCTTAAGGAAACGAATGACCAGTTCGTTTTTTCCCAGTGATAGGCCGGCCACCGGAGCATGAGAAGCTGCAATGGCTGCCACATACACTTTGAGCGTAGACGGGGATCTGCCCGCATCTAAACGCTCCTGTAGGAAGGAGAGTATCTCCGTCACGTCACATAAGTGAGGGTCTAGGTTCCGTGTCCCGCACCAGGTGGAGAACACTGACCATTTCTGCGCGTATAGGCGCCTGGTTGAGGGCGCTCTGGCTTCCGTAATGGTCTTTAACACTCCCTCAGGGAGGTTCCCGGGTACCCGTTGAGGGGCCATACATGAAGGGCCCAAAGTTCGGGGTGGGGATGCCAGAGCGCGCCCTTCAGCTGCGTGAGGAGATCTTTCCGCAGCGGTATTGGCCATGGGGCTGTACTGGACAGCTGCATCAGCTCGGAGAACCAAGGTTGGGTCGTCCAGAGTGGGGCTACTAGCAGCATAGCACATCTGCTCTTCCTGACCCGATCGATGACCTGCGGTAGCATCGCGACCGGTGGGAAGGCATAAAGCGGGCGTCTGGGCCAATCGAGGGCCAGCGCGTCCCTGCTCTTTGAAAAATATATTGGGCAATGAGCGTTGTCTTCTGAGGTGAAGAGGTCGACGTCCTTCGGTGCGAAGGACGTGTGTCATTTCGCTTTTCACTTTCGTTTCGACCACGGCGCGAAAGCGCGGCGGTCTGCGAGCGAACTGGAGCGAGTAACCTCGTTTTATTATATTCAAAACCCAATTTGATATGCCGGGGATGGCCTGCCATGCAGCGGCTCGTGCGGCTATGGGTTGAATGTGCTTCGGGCACTGGCCGCCTGTTATGAGGGGACCAGTAGCTCGAGTATGCTGTGCTTGTGACACTGTGGTGACAGCGCTTATTTGTAGGGTTGCGCACTGAGAAGTGGGCACGCGCGCTACATTTAGAGCACCTCCGGCGCGAGCGGGAAGGTGGGCATGAAAGGAGACCCGAGTGAGTCTTTGTGACACTTGGGGGAGTGTGTATACATGTAGGGGTGCGTACTGTGTAGTGGGCACACTGCCTACATAGAAAAAGCTCTTTTTGTGCTTTATTGAGGTCGCCGTGAAAACGGCGTTTGTGTGCAGGCGTGCGTGCATTGTAACAGGCTCGTTTACTGCAGTATAGACATCTCCAACCGCCTTTAGTGAGGGGATTGGAGGAAGCATGTGAGGTTTCTTGTGTGGTGGTCCGGCCGCAGCGGGACTTAACCACGGTCTTTTCAGCCCGAAGGTCAGGAGGGCTTCGGAGGCTCGGGGTTCAGCACAATCCTGGGCCGAGGTCCCCGTCTCTCTGGCGGTTTGCGGCTCGTAGAGCGAGAGCGGTGCTGGGTTTTGGTCGCTGGGCGAGACTGTAAGTCTGGCTGCGATGGCTTCGAGGTCTGAGGGGGCGGCGCATTTCTACGGCGTCCCGCAGCAGAGCTAGAGCGTTTCGGCAGGAAGTGTCTCATTGCCTGTGACGTTTTCTGAGCCTCAGTGAAGCGTTCAGCGAAACCCTTAACCGACTGGCCAAAGAGGCCGGAAGGCGAGATAGGAGAGTCGAGAAAGGCGGATTTGTCGGCGTCTTTCATCTCCGTGAGCGTGAGCCAGAGGTGTCGCTCTAAAACAGTGAGGCTTGCCATGCTTCGGCCGATCGCTTGTGCTGTGGTCTTTGTCGCACGCAGGGCTAGATCAGTAGCGCTGCGGAGATCTTTAAAGTCATAGGTATCTGGGGCAGACTCGTCCAGGTTACGGAGAAGTCTGGCCTGAAAAACCTGCAGCACAGCCATGGTGTGTAGAGCCGAAGCAGCTTGACCAGCGGAGGTGTAAGCTCGGCCAGCGAGAGCTGAGGTGGTGCGGCACGGCTTGGATGGATGCACAGTCTTCGACCACCATCCAGCGGCTGAGAGCGGGCAGAGGTGTGCAGCAATAGCCTCCTCGAGAGGGGGGAGGCTCTCGTAACCGTGGTCTCGGGCGCCGTCGACAGAGGAGAGCGCTGACGAGACAGAAGTCTTCAAGCGTGCGGAGAATGGGGCTTTCCACGACTTCGTGAGTTCATTGTGAACTTCCGGGAAGAAGGGGGCGTTTCTTTGCGGAGGGGCCGAAGGGCGCCCCTGCAGGAACCATTCATCCAGCCTGCTTTTAGCGGGCTCGTCTGGAGGAGACCAGTCGAGCTGAAGGTCGCTGACAGCCCTTGTAAGCACGCGAGTAAGCTCCGCGTCGATATCGGCGCGTTGTCCGGTGCAGCTGGGTGCTGTAGAGGGGGGGGGGTCCGCAATGGAGCCCGACCATTCCTCACTACTGGACGCGGCGAGAGAAAGGCTGTCGTGTCTGTCCTCTTCCGCCTCAGGCGCTCCGAAGGAGAAGGGGGCGCTGGTGAGCAGGGACTGGCGCTGCTCGTCCACGAAGAGGACAGGCGAAGGAGAGAGAGCGGGCGAGGCACGCGGGGAGTGTTCCGGCGTGAGCTCGCGTGTAGCAGTATGCTCAGGCATTCTCTGATCGCGGCGTTTCTTATGCGGCACTTGAGAGAGAAGAGGCGGAGCGGGTGGAGCATCGTGGCTGGTTTGAGCTAATCGAGCCCGCAGGGTCGATATAGCCATGTTGTCGCACTCAGGGCAGCCGCCCTTGAAGAGTGCGCTCTCAGCATGCTCGCGGCCCAGGCAGGAGACACAGATGATGTGGCGGTCCTCCCTGGGCAGAGGGCCTCGGCAGGAAGCGCAGGCCCGAGGCATTTGAAAGAACGCCTCGAATTCTGGAGGAAAAAAGTGTGATGCAGCGGCAAACACACTAGCTTTGAAAAGGATATAGTCACGCCGGATGGCGCAGCAGGAAGCGAGTGCTGAAGGCGGCGTCGAGATGAAGCACGAGCCGGCGTCCTCAGATCTGCATTGCAGCGCGAAGCGCCCCCATTGGTTCGTTACTCTCCGCCGCCTCACCATAGGTTGCTGCAGTTGCCGCAGCACAGCCAATAAGCGCGCGAGCCGCTTCGCTTGGGTCTGCTGTGCTGCAGCACTGCGTTTTACATTATTTAAAAATTAAGGATAATTTTTGGCTTCATATTCTCGAGAAAAGGGGACCTTTTCCCATAGCGTAAGCTAGCTTACGCAGTACGAGAGTACTCTCGAAAGGGAACAGAGATCTCTTCTGAAACGCTCTTAAAGGAACACTACACTTTTTTTGAATGGTACGGCAGCAAAGTTTCTTGATCATTACACCAGAATGAGAGTATAGTTCCTAGCCATATCAGCCTAGAAAATCGCAACTTTTCATTTTCCGACGGTCTTAGTACACGATGTAACTACATAAGGCTCAAGTTTTGAATAGTAAAAATATAGAAACTCTTTGGTCATTTTTGAACAGAATGCTAAAGGTCTAATCAGATTGAATCATGATCTATGCTAAGCTAAGCTAAAAGTGCTACTGCCAGACCCTGATCAGCTGAATGGATTTGAAAACGGTAAAACTCAACTGTTTAACTCTTACCCCCTTTCACACTGCACGTTGGACCCAGCAAATTGCCGGAACATTGCCGGGTCGCTTTCTGTGTGAAAGCAAACACATCCCGGGATTGATTCCGGCATTGAACCCGTGTCGGCAACCTAGTAACATTGCCGGGTTCAATCCCGGGACGAGCGCTGTGTGAACAAAAGCCAGATCTAATGCCGTGTCGTAGTGCTGACGCTCGTTATTGCGCGACTCTTTTACCTGCTGTTTTGAAAAAAGATCTACGTTCGCGACAAAAAAATATGTGCAAACTGTAATGAAGCAAAGATCAGTTAGTTCCTCACTTTCCACGCTGATGCCGAGATCGTTCGCTTGCTTCAGTGAAAGTATAACGTGCCTAACGTTTTCGACTCGTACATTACACGTCACGCCCTGATGTCACATGTCGTTACAGGATCTTTACGGGTTGTGTGTGAAAGCACACACATATTCCGGGTAATCACTGGCAGTGTGAAAGTGCAAAATCTAGCGACCCGGGAACAATTGCCGGAACACTTTACCCGTGTATTTGCCGGAATCGCAGTGTGAAAGGGGCTTAGGGGAGTTGGAAAATTAGCATATTAAAAAAAAAGTGGAGTGTTCCTTTAAAAATAAAGGTTCCTATAGGTGGCTTTCACAGTGATGACATAAAATAACTATTTTAGAGATTTGTGGAATCAGAAAGTTCCATGGATTGTAAAGGTTCTTCATGGAACTATAGATGCCAATAAAGAACCTTTAGTTTAGTGTAGAAGAGACTCATGTGTGATCACAGGGGCTTTAAACAGCTTAAACAGTGATTCAGGCTCCATTATCTGCCGTCATCCTTCTGTTTTATCAGCCCTCCAGAAACGCAGGCCGGTGAGAATGCATTATCTTTGACTCAGCAAACCTCAAGCGGCACACACACATACAATACAACACACAGACCAGAACGATCCGCTGAGGGTGAATTTAAGGGTCATTCTGAGTCTAATTTTAAAAGCTGCTCTGATTTCTAACATCTGCTCTGGGGAATCTTCTCTAAACTGCACCGGACAGGACAGATATTGAGTGCCACATCACAGCAACTTTCGCCAGCCTATTTAACTTCTATAATTTTACATATTTCCGAGTGTAACAGGATATTCAGTGAATACAAATAGACAAGACTTCACTTTATCCATTAGATGTTAATTGCATTGTGAAAAGTGGGCAGAATAGCATCTGCCGAACATTAATCAATAGACCACATTAGCAATGGGAAGACCAGATCATTTTACTCACTTGTATCTTTGAATCTCATTCAGCAAAATAGACTAATCTTTATTCGAGTCATTTATTCATTTGAGCAGAGTTAAATTCAAATATTTTATATTTAATATCCAAATTCCTTGAGATACTCCAATTAGATACATTCAAAGACTAATTATTAAAAACTGAAATGATCTCCCAATCCCTACTGTTTTTTTCTTATCCAAATCTTTCACTCGTTTTTCACTTGACAGATGTAAATATGAAATGTTCATGAGCAATCCATCACTAGCACAGCCTAAAAGGAAATTATTTCACAAGTGTATAGAAAGTTACTACATTTTAATGAAATATTACAAAAAACTTAGTTGTTGGACAACCTTCATTTAGAATAATGTGCCCTAAGGAATCTGGTGTAATAGGATCAGGAATGTGTTGTTAGAAAAGAAATCTGGTCTATTTTAATTTCACATCGACTTTGAAGCTGAAATCTGCTGCTAGCATCACCAAAAGAAATAGCAAAATAATGACAAAAACAATTCACACAGATTTCCAGAACACTACCTCCATTTGGTCGATCAAAACTTTTTAAATAAGTCTTATATATTCACCAAAGCTAAATTTATTTGATAAAAATACAGTAAAAACATTTTGAAATGTTATTACAATTTAAAATATCTATTTTCTATTTGAATATATTTTAAAATGTAATTTATTCCTGTGATGCGAAGCTGAATTTTCAAGCATCATTACTCCAGTCTTCAGTGTCACATGATCCTTCAGAAATCATTCTGCTATGATGATTTGCTGCTCAAGAAATAGTTATTATTAACAATGTTGGAAATAGTTGAGCTGATTAATATTTTCGTGGAATCCTGATCCAGGATTCTCTGATAAATAGAAAGTTCAAAAACATTAAAATCTTTTGTAACATGTTTTTAGTGGAACTTCCGATCAATTTAATGCATCCTTACCATATAAAGGTATTATTTTAATTTAAAGAAAATCAAATCTCAGTAATTTGAACAACAGTATAGCGTACAGTTGTCTCTGCATATTAAACTAAGAAGTACACTGAAGTGTGACTTTTAAATTCATATTCAGACCATTTCCTCTTGGGCACTTTATTAAACCCAGTGAACAGGAAATATGCTTGGTGGCACATCATGACATGTTTAAAACCCATTTATGAAAACAAATGGACAGGCACACAAACACAGGCTGGAATATAAATGGCACACATGTACAGAAAATCCCTCTCTCTGGCAGAGAAACGGTTTAACATCCTCCGAGTTAAATGAAAAGCGCAATCGCTTTTTTTTCTGCAGCTCTGCCTCAGATGGCACTGTTTAAAGCTTTCTAATGCTGAACATCTGATCGAATCCAACCACAGTATAACCCAAGTTTCCATTACATTAAAGCTATGGCCCAAACCGCCATTACATTAGGCAACAAATCAAATCTCTTCATGTTCAGTGCTGTTTGACTGAATACACACCAACTCATCCTAATCACACAAGTTACACATTATTTCGATTGAATTAGGTCAATGGTGTGTGAACTGTGTGTAGTTTCCTACATTATTGTGCCATTTATTACTACTATTCCCCCCTAAATGCTAGCGACATGGGAATTTTAAAAACACACACTGTCTCACACCCCACAGAACATTTTGATGTGACATTTAGCAAAAGACGCTCTTAGAAAGTTACCTTTGACCTTGGCTCTTCATTCAAACACATGGCTAATGTTTGACATTCTGTATGGGCGCTCAGTACCCAAAGTCCATCCCAGCTGCAGATGATCTTTTCACATGGAAAGCACATCTAGACTCACATCCATGATTCCATCACACACAAACACACACTCAGGCTCAGCTGCTGTGCGGTACCTTGTTGTCATGTTGGCAATTCCTGAGAGCCTCTGTGCTCTGTAATTGCCAGATACCCATAATTCCTACAGCAGCAGCACACGCCCATTAAACAACATGACAGATCACTCACTGAGAGTGTATGAGTGTGACGTATGAGTGTGTATGTGTCAAGATATGTCTGTATTGCCAGTAACAATAATAGGGATCAACAAGAAGGATTTAAAAATAATAATAAATCATTGTTAATAAGAAATATTTCTTGAGCAGCAAATCATCATATCAGAATGATTTCTGAAGGATCATGTGACACTGGAGACTGGAGTAATGATGCTGAAAATTCAGCTTTACATCACAGGAATAAAATAAATGTTTAAAAATATATTCAAATAGAAAACAGTTATTTTAAATTGTACAAACATTTCACAATATTACTGTTTCTCACTGTATTTTTGATCAAATGAATGCAGCCTTGTTGAGCATAAGAGACTTGTTTCAAAAATATGATCAACCTCAAAATTAGGTAGTATGTATTATTATTAGACTTTTTATTCTGAATCTTAATCTGAACCCATTAAGTGCACACAGTATTTTTTCACACACCCTAAAACAATATATGTGCAATTTTATTATTGTTATTATTATTAGCGTTGTATTTTTGTATTTCCTTGAGATATTTCTATTTTTAATTAACGTTTCTTTTTAAGAAAATATAAAATGTATTAATTTTTTTCTTTAGAAAAAAGAAAATATTAAAATTCATAAATTCATGAACTCACCACAGGAAACATTATCAATGTGTAATTTGTCAATTCCTACAAGTGTTTCTAATCTCTATCATTTGTTTTGCAAATGCAAATCGACATAATTTGCATCACAATGTCAAATACAGAGCAGAAAACCAACTACATGGATTTTAAAGATTAATGAATGTAAAAATGTTCTGTTCAATTATAAAAAACTAGAAGTCTACAGTGAGTCTCATTTAGATGCATTTGTGTGTGTGTGTGTGTGTGTGTGTGTGTGTGCGTGCACATGACTGATTGACTGAGAGACTTCCAGTATTGTCAGCAGAACAGTAGGGTCTTCAGGGTGATCAATTCTGTTTAATTACTTTCCCTGGACTTGTCCATCACCTTCACTCTTAACACCACACAAACTGGCACTCATACGACTACTGGATTCTTAACAAACACACACACACACACACACACACACACACACACACCATCACTTAAACAAAAAAATTATCTCAAAGAATGGCCTCATCTTTTAAATCAACAATCCTCTACTCAATCACTGCCACCCAAAAAATCTTCAACATGCTTTCAGAGAGATCTGCCTCCACCTTTTGGCTGTCCTGTGATATTTTGAGGTAAAATTTGTTCATTTTTTTGTGTGTTGGGTTTTCTGCAAGTTCCATCCGACAGCTTCGGCTTAATCTCACATCTTTATTGATTGGATTGAAATAAGGCAGTATTTCTTCAGGGACCGTGGGTTGGCCACGCAGCAGGGGCCAGACAAAATGTGCAAAAAGGCAGAGAGGAGAACAGAGAGCTGCAGAAAATCAACAGTTATTCCCATAGACAGCTATTTTGATGCTTAAAATGCCTCATGTAAATCCAATGGTTTCATGACATTTTGACTTGAAGAAAGCAGGTAATTCACAGGTCACCATATAAGGTACATTTTGAGGGATCTTACAAAAAATACACACACACACACACACACGGATACATGGAAGAGTTTAGGCCTATATCTCAGGCCCTGTAACCATTTCTCAATTTTACATTCTCACCATTTCCTCATTATTAATCTAATAATCTATTTGACATGCACTAGTCATTGTGAATTGTCCTGTGTTGTCACAAATGAATAAATAATAATTGATTCATAATATGAAATATAAGTATATATGTATATTTATTAAGCAATACATTGTATACATATTCATTTATTATTTATTCATTTGTGTAAAATTATAATTGTTACAAATGCTTTTTATAATTATATTATTTGTATTATATTAATTGCATAATTTTTTTTATTTAAATATAAATATAAATTATAAATTGAAATATACTCTCTACAGACGGACCTTTCCAAAGTACCTGTCTGGGACCATTAACACAAAAGAGGGCCACTTTATTACAAACAAACATTTCATCCCCTTCTCCATCTCAATGCAGTCTGGATACCGGATGTCTGCGTGACCCACTAACCATCTTCAGACGCGAGATGACACCGCCGCACAAGCAACACGCACACCGCGGGCGCAGACACACAAAGACTGACCGTAACAAACGATCAGCACGCGGTATTTAACTCTCTCGGGAGCTGCAGTGCGCTAAATATATCAATGCTGTCTACCTTACCGACATACAGCCGGCTGCGTAATGCTGCTTTTCCGTGCGTAACGGGTTACGGGACATCCAAATAGAGGCTTCAAGATAACAAGAGTAAGTGCAGACTGGGTTTTTTCCTGACACGTCAGGGGTCCTGTGAAGGAGAGCACCGCCGAGTAAACGAGTGTGAACAACTGAGCCGTGCGTAAATGTGATTTAAATCACCTCGTTCTGTCACTTCCACTGCTGTCAAGGTCAGACGTCCTATTGTATCATGTCACCGTATCACTTACAACGTCTTCACTTAAATCATCCCAGGGATATAAATCTCATTAAACGCATCCAGGCTTACACACACACACACCCTTTTAACAGGTAGAGAGAAGAAGTGATCGTTTAGGGCGTCTTGTGTCTCGTCTGGCACTGGGATGTCTGGTTGTCGGACGCCTATATATCCACTGTTTCATTATGATAGTTGGGCTAACAATAGATCAATAAGCATTGCTATTGCATTGCATTGCATCGTCAGACATAAAACTGCATTGAAGATGCATCATCATTTGCAACTACAAGAGTATACATGAGGCTGCGATTAAAGCAAGATACTCTCTCTGCAGCTGTTCAAAGCATCACATCTCAGGTTTTGCCTTAAATACAGCCTGTGTCTAACACATACAGTGGGTCCTTGTGTTTAAGGCATCGTGGAGTAAAACACTCATACACAGAAAGCCTGAATCGCAGCCATATTATCCCCAGCCTCCCAGTGCAGTAACCATGACAACAGGATGGCTGGGAGACACTGAGCTCTCTCAAAAGGCTTCGGCTGGTCCTTTCTTCCTTCCAAAATAGACCCCAGAAGCTTTTCAAGAGCACCTCGTCCTCCATATAAAACAGAAGGGGTCTCTCTCTCTCTCTCTAGCATTTAAAACCACCCAGGCCACACATATATATCCTGAGAACACGTTGCAGTTTCATGCATTCCAGAAAAAATATCTGCCGGCATTGCAAACGCATTCAACTTAACGTGTAAGATTTAAATGCGCATCGCATCAAAGAGCAAAAGCATTGACGTGAGCTTAGTTAGTTTGTGATGCATTGCATGCGTTAACCCAGTTATAAGCGTCCTAGATGTTACATATATATATATATATATATATATATATATATATATATATATATATATATATATATATATATATATATATATATATATATATATATATATATATATATATATATATATATGATATATAAGATACTCACCACCAAAAAAATTGCTAAACAAATCCCTCCGGAAAATGAAGCGATTTTGGCAGCGTCTTGTCTCTCTATATCATCCGAGCGGATCGGTTTGCTGTGTTTAAGGAGGAAGCTGTGCAAAAGGCTTATCAGAACCGAGTCTGACACCTGCCGTTTCCTCTCGCCGCCGCGTGGACAGTGCACAGCGACAGAGAGACCGACCGGCTGCGCGCGAGAGCTCGGTTGTGTGTGTGAGTGAGCGCGCGAGCTGCGGCGGCTGTCTCGTGCCCCCGCGACGCGCTGGACGAGCAGCACTTCAGACTGTTGCTCACAGTCTTTCTACATCAATAATACATCATAAAGCACAATTCGCGCGCACTGGGGGGTTCTAAGAGAATATTCAGACTCATTCGTCTTATATAAGCCATCGTGACAATTCAGAATCAACATGACAGGCATTTTCAAATAATTATGGTTTACATTTCAACAAAATGTAGGGCATTGGAATAGGGCATTACATGTCTACAAATCAAAATATGTGTGTGTGTGTGTGTGTATGTGTGTGAATACATTTTAATTCGTAAACATTTTTTTTGTGTGTGATTAACTTTTTATTGAAAGTTAACATAAACATAAAATTCGTAAACATTTTAATATCTCTCAAGATGTGGATGTGTGTCTATATGTATATATATATATATATGGAGCATGATGATACATTATATAAATGATCAAAAATTGTGATATTTATTATCAATTTCTTCGTACAGGTGAAAAAGGTTGATTTTACATGCAAAAATCCAACAAAAAAGCACTTCATGTTGAAGTGTATCATAAGAGTCTTTTCTGCTACCCTGAGACAGTAATAATAATATTAATAATAATGAAAATAATAATAGAGGAAGTAGTAGTAGTAGTAAATTATTTATTAGTTAATTTAAATTGTTTCCTCAAATAAAATGTCTTGATTTTTAGACAGGCAATAATTAAGGCATACCTACTGAATTTGAATTGGGACCTTACCCAAAAGTCGAGGACAATCTTGAAAGGAACTTCGCTGTAAGAAGAGGGAAAAAAAGAAAGAAAAGAAGAAAAACTAAAAAGCTACTGGTAAGTTTAAAAACATTTCCTGTTTACTCTAAAACACAACACAATCATTTGCGTGATTCAAAATATGAAGAAACATTTGTGAAAAATCAGTACTGAAATTTCCTACATCAGACCCATTTTTATGGACTCATGGAGTTTGTTTTTGCCTTAAAAACAAGTTTTAACTTGACGATTAAGAGTAGCATTGATACTGTGATGTAACCAATTTATTCCATTTTGTTCACTGGTGAACCAAACATATTTCACAAATATATGATGATGTTGGAATATTCATAAAAAATAGCATTGTTACCAAGAAGGCCCTTACTAGCCCTGTTCTCTCTTTCTACTACTACAAAAAGTGACATTTGTATATAATGTTCAAACCCCTTTTGTAATGGATAGAAAACTTTGATATTTAATCTTTGAAAAAAAAAGGGGGAAACACTGATGATCTGCAATTGAAAAGAGATTATTAATGGATCTATATATTTAATTCTTTGACCTCTGATGGTGAGCAGTAAGGAGATGCCATGATATACTGTGAAAGAGTCCCAGCTAAAGGTGTTCTTATATTCTTACACTAACTAGCCTGTAAATACAATAAATGGGATCATGTGACAATTTGCCATTTAAGATGCTGTATCTCTGCATTGTTAAGTCAGTGGAAAAGCAATGTTGTTGAAATCTCACTAACTAAATAAAATCTATTGATTGGAAGCTGTCAGTTTTTGATGAAGCCATACATTAGATTTTACTGGGCAGGTCTCTCCTGTTTGTGTAATTTGCATTTTGCTTCAGAGCATAAAAATGAACCAGTGAAACACCCACACTGTCATCCCGATGTTCATCCAAGGAGAAACTGGAAAGGAAAGAAAGAGGGAAAAAAAGAAAAAACATGGCATTCACCTGAGCTAATGATACTTCAGGGACCTGAGGGTGGGTTTATGGGCTCTGCTTGTGAGAGAAAATGAAAATTGTGGGATCAGGACCACTACAACAGCAGACCCCCAGACACTGTCAATCTTAATCATTTATTCATTAGACTTCCACCCTCTTCCTCGGCTATCCCTTCATCCCATGGGATTCGGTGGAGGCAGGTTGGGGGTGGGTGGGACATCCCGGCTCGACAGCAGGAGGAATCCTGAAGGAGTGTCCGTGTTGGAAATGTCACAGGAAGGTAGTGTCCTATACAGAAATGGGGGTTGAGAGGAGACAAAACTGTGTTTTTTTTTTTTGGGGAGGGTGAGAATGGAAGAAAGGTGTTATAGAGGCTTAAACAGATGGAAATTATTGTACCATGGGTGGATGGATAGACAGATTGGAAGAGAGATGTGAAATGAGCAGTTAGAAATGAATTTGAAAATAATAAGGCAGGAGTGTTCAAAAAATGAATGTTCTGTCATTGTTTCATCACCCTGAAACCCTTTCTTTAACCATAAACCTATTTTTGTCTGTGGAACACTTTTAACAAATGAAATAAGAAAATAGCTTTGCGTACACAGTGGATTGAAATTTTACATTTGACTAACAATATTCTGCTCCACCAAAGTGCTTAAATATCTTTCACTTCTGCATCATTCAGATTATAAAAATGATTTTACATATGAACAATTAAACAGCATTGGTTGTGGTTTGGTTCCTCATCATATGGCTTCAGAAGTCTTGGAAAATAGTACTACGGAGGACATTTATGTTTGTATGTTTTTTTTTTTTGTTATTGTAATTTTGCACTAAAATTACTAAAAACACATGCACACAAAATCAGCTGTGATAAAAAATATTTATGCCTAAATTGAATATTTATTCATTTGACCCAGATATGAAATTTCCATCCATTTGTATTTTAACATAAGCAAACAAATAATTTAACATGATGCATATTTGTAAGATCATTTAATATTAACTAGTTGAATCTATTTGATTTTATTTCAATAATCATTTTCAATAAAAATAGCAAGCAGTATTGCGTTGTATGAGACCGAAACTAATTGGATTTATTAATTTAAAAAATATATAAACCTGGTTGTGTATGCTTAAAACAGTTTAATACTATCATAGAGAAATCACACCTGTGTCGCTTATGCATGACTGACAAATATGCATCACCTTTAATTTATTTAAAAATGTAATCCAAATGGATGATATCCAATTCAAATACATAAATGTTAAATTTAGGCCTAAATATTTAGTAATTGTTCAAATTTACAAAAGACTAATAAATGCTGTATAATACGTAGTGTTTATTGTTAGTTCATTTTAACTAATGTAGTGTATCACATGCAACCTTACTGTAAGTGTCACCAAAATAAATATTTAAATAATTTATTTTCATATGAGCTATTCCTTTAAAGAAAATTAATATATGGTGTGTGGGTTCGGTGAAGGATGTATAGTATGATGGATGGAGCGTGTGATGGACAGAAATGAATGATGGATGGACAGGGGTAGAAAATCGAGTATGACAGAGACGGGAGACGTGGGAAGAGGAGGGAGAGACTGGCCTCAGGGATACTTAGCAAGCGGAGACAGTAAGAGCCGGGGACAGCATGGACAGGATCTGATTGGTCATTTGTGGGTTTTCAGTCCACGGATGAGAATGAAAGAGATGCAGCTGGTTTCCCAGAGGCCTCTCCTGAACCCTGGTCCACTGCTCCCAATGGACTGTTTTCTCACCAGAAAACACACACTGGCTGGAGGCCAGCAGGACTGTCCAAACAGAAACACGCATGGACAGAAGGAGCCTGTAAGATAGCAGGGTGAATGTAAAGACTTCTAGGGGAGTTCAGAGAACTGGTTAGTGTAGCTTGGGGAAGGAGGAGGAGCTGAAGTGTAGGTGCAAGGCATTGTGGGTACATTCCATGGGGACGACCAGGTGAGGAAGGCAGTTAAAAGAAACTGAGTCAGCAGGAGAGAAGGAATGGGGAGGTACAAAATGGATAGAATGAATGATTTGCTGCTCAAGAAACATTATTATGAATGTTAAAAACAGTTGTGCTGTTTAATATTTTTTGTGAAAACTGATACATTTTTAGATTCTTTAAAGTGTAGAACATCCAAAAGAATATAATTTATTTGAAACAGAAATCATTGTAAGATTATAAATGTCTTTACTATCATTGTTGACCAGTGTAATGTATCCTTGCTGAACAAAATAACTTCCTTAAAAAAAATTATATATGTGTGTGTGTGTGTGTGTGTGAATGCCATATATATATATATATATATATATATATATATATATATATATATATATAATATATATATATATATATATATATATATATATATATATATATATATATATATATATATATATATATATATATAACATATATATATATATAATATATATATATATATATATATAATATATATATATATATAATATATATATATATATATAAACACACAACCATCATTACACTGTTATCAGTTACAGTTACTGAGAAAAAAATGTGTAATTAAATTACAGTTACTTATGAAAGTGTTAACAATTACAAAGGGGGTTACATGTGAATATTGAGATAATAATACTGAATACTGATAATATGAGACACCAATGTTTCAGGGGGTTAGGAGACAAAATAGTACACATGCTTATTCTATAATTGTTTTATTTCCTATTTGGGTTAATGTATATGCTTTATTTTAAGATTAACTGTTTTTTCCATAGCATTTTTAGATGTCATATGCAAACATTTCAAAAACAGCATCATAGCTTTTAAACCATATCTTATGATTTTTGATCATATCAGAATGATTTGAAATGACTTTTCGATGATCAGAATGATTTAGATCAGAATGATTTCAAATTAAGTCTGATTTTGTGATGGCTGTGTTTAAAAAAATATATATTATAATCTTAATTGAAGTTATGACTGTAATCAGTTTTTAAATACGACTGTATACCTGGTTTAAATGTTTCAAAATGATTAACAGTTGAAAATATTAGAAATTTAGAAAAGTATTTAAAAAGTAATTAAATGTAATAAGTTACATTACTTTAAAAAAGGAATTGAAATAGTTGCACTACTTTTAATGTATTATACAGGGTAACTTGTAACCTGTAACCTATTACTTTTCCAAAGTAACTTTCACAACACTGCACATTTCAATATCATAAAATGATGATCGATAAAAAGGCTGTTTGAAAGCAGTTAATTATGGTTAGTTCATTTCCTTTTGACATTTATTTAGTTGTTATTATTTATTATATTTTGACACATCTAATCTCCATTTTTATAACAGAGCAAGGTTAAATATCATGCACATTTGCTCACCAGTAACAACAGATGATCAGTTTCCTAAATCTTGGGCAGAGGAATTGCAGAATTGAAGGGAGAGGAGGATAACAGGAGATGTTGAGATGCTGAAGGTGAAAAGTTGCTGGGTTGTGCTGGCATTTTGGCTGGTTCATGGAGTGAAGGTTTTGGTTCAGCTGTACAGTGTCAGCCCAGTGAAAAGGAACCAGTCATCCCTTGACATTTGAAAAGCCTGACAAGACCATAATATCTGCAGCACTGCAAAGAGTGTGTGCGTGCTATATAGTCTAATGCAAGATATCCATCTGCACAATCTGTTAAAGTCAAGACGATGTGTACTTTATCTGAAGAAAACAAAGGCGCTTACCTATGCAAAACCCAAGGTCATCATGGTTTTATTGTCCATTTGCTTTGAAAAGTAACAGCACACCGAATATTCCACAAGCTTCTAACCCTTAAAGTATCAACAATAGTTAATAGTGCCTTAGCAAGCAAGCAACCATTAAGTATGACAAATCTGCTCGTTGTCCCGTTACGTCTTAGAGGTATTTAAGGCTATTTATTTCATTAAACACAAGTTTTGGATGAGAAATTTAGCATGTGATGGGTTTAAACACCTACTTGATCAGCTGCAAATTAATGCCAGGACGTCTGTTGACAGAAATGTCATATTTAAATATCAGAGTGTTTAGCCGTAATAGAGCGTACCGACCAAACAAAGGGCTTGAGCGTTTATCTCGCCGCCACTGCTGCAATCTCTACACTTTCATTAGGCAAATACAATACCATCTGATCACTCACTGTTCTGCTTTGTTCCATTTCCTTCTGTGTAAGTGTGGGTTTGAGATGGCACTAATGCCTCTGTGCACATGTGTGCACCACCCTGACTGCTGACTATGCTAAAACAAAAGAAAGATACAGCAAAAATGTGAATTATACTACTGTACTTTTGTCATTGTGGATGTCTGCTGCAATGTTTCATGAGCCCACTGTTGCCACCCTTTATTTGCATATGCTGTCTGTCTGTGTTTGTTTGCTGCAGTGATCAATAGAATATATATATATAATTCTAATTTGCTTTTAACAGGCAATAGCTGGAAGCATGCATGCACATTCTATAATGCACCTAATTTACATAGAAAGGTGTTTTTAGCTCAAAAGAACAATGGCTTAATTTAAATACAAAAAGTACTGATATTTTTGTACATTTAGTGCTCGGTTTAACTGACGCAACTGATCTCTGCCACAGACATGTTTACAGTTCATGTGCAATGCCCATGTGTGCATGTGACAGAGAAAGCAAAAGCACGTTGGTTTTCACATTATGACATTTACACAGTATTGCGACATGCTGTTGTGGTGTCACAAAACACAAAGCGCATAAAGATGTCAGATTCCAGCTGTCATGTGGAAAATTGACAAGAACAACAACAGAAACCACAGTGGGAAGCAGAAATAAAAATAATGTTCATGTGACTCCCAATACCGACCAGACGGCGGGATGCAATTATGGCTGTCCAATAATGAGCTAGTCAGCACGAGTTAACATCAAGAGGGACAAGAAGCAAATCTGACATGCAGACTTACCTAATTACAGCACACTCCTGATGTTTGAGAGAGAAAGATGGTTTGATCGTTGAAGGTTTATTTGGTCATTAACGCCCATTATCACACACACAAATGCACACACTCATTATGAGTTGAATTGATATTACAGTGCTGGTCCAGGTTATGAAATAATGCAATTAGCAGCTCTTGCAAAAGCAAGCATCACTATAACCCCAGTCATATCTCGAGAACTGCAGGTGGACTCTTCTGACTTGAGCCAGAAAAAGAAGCAAAATTCTGAACTGAAGAATTGGTTAAATTTGAATTCATGAGTTGGACTTGAATTTGAATTTAATTGGCTACACCCCACAGGAATTTGAACTGGAATGACAGGAAGAGGAATTTACTGAGCAGCAGTGCAAAGAAATGCAATGCAGATAATGCATTCTGTGAAATGAAGTGTTCTTTTATACCCTGATGGTGGAAACAATTATGCTAAATCTGACCCGTCAGACTGAAACGAATTTCCTGAATTGCGATTTGAATAGGATTCCAAAAAACATATGAATGTAACTTGAAACGGATTTGCACAAATCGTATTTCATGTAGTTTGTTGCCGTACAAACTATCTAAATATGATCAGATTTTGGATTTGCACAAAAATCGGATTTGGGCTGACAGTTTGAACGAGGCTCTACAACAAACAGCTGGTAGGGACTACAAAGAGCTTCTTCCTGGGTTTGTGACATCACAAACCCTAAAATATACATAAACCCTGCCCCCGGGAACATGCAGCAGAGGGGGTGGGGCCATGTTGCACATGCAACTACCCGAAATGGTAAGCGGGCGTGACGTATCCGGACAACATGCACTAGGTGGTTAGTGTATCTCAACACACTGGGCCTACTAACCAATCTGAGCCCAGTGCGTATTTCTGAGGGAGGAGCTTCATAGAACTAGAAAGTCAAAAGTCCTTTTTAGGAGAATGTAAAATATGTGAAAAATAATGTGATTTTAAAAAACAAAAACAAAGCATGAACACATTAAAGTGCACCCCATAAACACAACAAAGCCTTTTTGAATAGCTGATTGACCACCCTTTTAAAATATAATTCATCTTACATTTTTATATGTGGCACTCCTATAGCATTTATTAGACTGTTTTATTATTTTTTTATTATCTATATACCTATATATAAAACTAAAGTTCAAGCATCAAGGCTTTTGGAAATCCAATACAATGGATTTTCTACTGAAAGTTTCTAGCATCTCAATTCAAATTCAGGTATTCTTAGTTTATTTCTGAATGGTGAACAACCATGGCAAGTAAGCAGCTACCTAGCAATCGCCCCAAACATCCTAGTAACAACATAACAGGAACCTGGCAAGGCCCCAGCACTGCAGCAGCAACTTTTGCACAAGTGAGCACCATTCACAATCTCTTCAGAAAACATAAACATGTAGTTAGTTTATATACCATCAGGGCCGCTGCTGGCCAAATGGGTGCCCTAAGCAGGATTGTATTGTTGTGCCCCCTTCCTCAAATATGATGATGAAAAAACACCCACTATAGGGGTAAAAAAATAACTTTAATCAAATAAAAAACTAAATTAATAAATTGTATTATTTTCAAATTACAATTGTTGCTCTCGACATATGGCTATATGGTTATATGGCTATAACTTTATTATGACTCTAATTTATTTTATAGTCTCAAGCATTAAGAAATCATGCAAAAGGAAATGTGATATGCATGTTTTTTGTTGAAGAAATTATAAAGGCTGTGTCATCTATAGCAAAAAGGTGGCCAAAAATTAAAGATTAAGTGACTATTTGAATTAAATGTTTGGTCCGTAGCCTAAACAAGGATTTGGTTCTCCTGTAAGTGTAACAGCAGCAATTACATGGCATCTGGCTCCCTTTGTAGGCATTTGTAATAACGTACATACATTGTTTATTTTGTTTTTGCCTACATTATGTATTTTAACAGTTTTATTATTAACCAATCATTATTGCCTCATTGTTTTTTTTATATAATGCATTTTAAGTCATTTTAAAGGCTATTGGTGGCTTAGCTCTTTTTTATAGCAACAACAACATCAAAAAATATTACAGTATATTAATACTTTGTAAATTATTATTTGAAGTAACAAAACCATGGTTAATTTGCAGTTACCATGGCAACAAAAACGATGATTTGTGGTGTTATTGTTAAAACCATGGGTAATTTTCGTAAAAAAAACGTTCACAGGAATGTGCCTGAAAGTGATAAATGGGCCTATTTTTTTTACCTAAATGATTTATAATTTATTTTAATATACATTAAAAATGTATATGGTGTGCATTGTAGCTGACACCTAAATGAACACATTACAATTGTTTTATGACTGCAAGTCTTTCTCTTCAAATGCTATTGAGTTTCAAATTTGCGTTTGAGTCCATGTGAAAAAGTAGCATAATTTACATATGATTTACAGTTTATTTTAATAAATATCCAACAATCAATTCAATTGTGCTTCATAGCTGTCACCTAGATGAACAATTACAGTTGTTTTTATGAATGTAAGTCATTCTCCTCAAATGCTACTGACGTTAGAAAAGTGTATACCAATATCGCATGTAACTTTAGAGACGGTCCCTAAATTTGAGACTCTGGAACATCTAAGGTCAAGCCAACTTTTTTTTGTTTTGTTTATTGTTTAAACTTTCTTTAGTTTTCTTTTCTCTGCGCCGGATTGCTGATGTCCTTTACCCGGACATAGATGTTCATCCATCAATTATGAACATTCATATTGAGGTGCGAGTGCGGATGGGAGAATGGCGGAAGGTTTTTTTTTTTTTTTTTGAGCAACTGGAAAGGTGCCCCCTCCGTGAGTTGGTGCCCTACGCAGACTGCGTACTCTGCGTGTAGGGAGCGACGGCACTGTATACCATTCAAAATAAATAGTTTTACTCTGCAAGGACAGGCTAAACTGATCAAATGTGATAGTTTATATTCTATATAAAAATGCAGTTCTTTTGAACTGTTTTCAACATTGATTATAATAAGAAATATTTCTTGAGCAGCAAATCAGCATATTAGAATGATTTCTGAAGGATCATGTGACACTAAAGACTGGAGTAATGATGCTGAAAATTCAGCTTTGACATCACAACCATACAGTACATTCGTATTTAAATGTTTTGACTTGTAGATAAAGCAGCGACCAATGAGTGTGTGCATGCAGAAATCAGCAGACAGTCCCCTAAAACCAGTGCATGAGAAAATGATGAAGATTTGTTCTGTTCACTCAGAGAGAGAACTGAGGTCCCAGACTGGAACAATGACATAATCTCTAGTTCTCATGAAACTACAGAGTAATACAAGCATACACAGATACAACAGAGAGAGGGAGAGCAAACAGAAAGAAAGACAGAGGGAGAGATTAACTGGTGAATGTTGACCTTGCCAGCTGGTGGTTGAAGGAGCTACTTACATACACACACACACACCCGGATATAGCTCTCTGGAGTGCACGAGCTGTCAAGTTGGCACTATGATGCAGTGGAGGAGGGGCCATATAGGGTGTGAGTTTATACCAATCCCTAAACATCCTCTCCATCACATACACTCCACATGCTTACCCAAAATCCCACAGGCTGGGTGCATCGCTGTTTACAACTGGCCTGGCATGGGCTATTACAGGCCTAAACCACATCTGATCTCTGACCTCCATACGGTCAGTCCAGACTTAGCAGCAGATCTCACACTCCATCAACAAATCTGCTTCAAACATTTGCTTGGTCTTCATCCAGACAGGCAAGATGCACACTGTAAAATTTTTTTTCATTATTATAACAACAACATCTGTTTTTAACTGTTTAATTTGTTACAATAATTAGTTTTTTTGTTTACAATATTCAAGTTTTTTTTTTTTTATGTATCAAGTATTTTTAAAGTGCCAACATAAATTAAACTGAGCTTAAGTAACTTTGACATCACTTTTGACTTTATTTAGTTTAAATAGGTTAATCCCCTATTTTAAAATCACTTAAAAATTAATTTAAATTTTTAATTGTTTATTCATTCATATATAATATACACACATACACATATTTAATCATATATAACCTAGATTAATGAAAGCTAAAGTATGTTTAACAGTATGATAAACTGAATTATAAAGAAAATAAATTCAAATAATGTTCATAAAGTTACTGTCATCCAAATTGATGCATAAATAATTTATGCATAAATAATCCATAAATAAAATAATGAATGCAGTTCTGTATCGGTTCTCATAGGGACTGTTTTGCATACAGTGATTGCCACTGTAACAACACATATTATAGCCTTGGGTATCATTGTTAGCTCTTGAAAAGATATTTCGAAATTTATTGTCCTACCTTCCAACTTGAGACACAAAGGTGACGGTGAAGCTTGAAGATCCTGCATTGTTCAGCGATAAACAGTCATTCATTTTATTCATAATCAAACTCCGTCCAGTCTCTTCAAAAGATCCATGCAGAAGAAATGAGAAGAGATGGTTTCTGTATTAGCACCATAAATCCTCATAAAAATGAGCAACCAGATGCAAAAACAAACATCTGTTCAATATTTCTGATAAGAGAAATGTGTTTAGTTCACATCTAAAGACAAGCTTGGTATCACACACAGATCTCAAAACAATATATTGTACATTAATCTAACCATCTAAACAAACAACCTCTGCCAGTTCATAAATCTTTTTTTTATTTTTATTTTTTATGTCGTTTATCTTTTCTGCCTATCTGTAATAATTTACAGTTAGGAAGAAAAAAATTGCATTTGCTCGATTAGAAACAAACATCTAATGCACCACAAGGGGGCGTTGTTCAATAGTGAACTACATTACGGCCATATAAACTGTAACTGTATATCGCTACAACTATAAATTATTGATTATTGAGTGAATACTATTGCAACTAATCATAAATTGCCCAACATTTCACATTTGCATTTTAATCGAATTACTGTTTAGTAATTAACCTAACCCTTTCACTCATTGTTAATTATTTACTACATAAAGCAATCTGAGATTATGTGCTTTTTGACAGTGAAGGTTCATTGTTGGATTCAAACCTCAAATCTTGTAGTTGCCAGCCCAGATGTTTAACTCCTAAACTAAGCCATTTAAATCTGAATTTAGACAGATGACATATTTCCACTGATATGAACCCTGATAAGGATTTGACCCAGAAACCAACCTATGCCACATTTTCACATGTTTATGTTGTCACTGCAGGTCAGGCCAGTCCTCAATTTGAGCCAAAGATGAATAGATGGAAAGAAATGAACTTTCCCTGACTGTGGGAAAATACCAGTTAGACAGACATTAAACCTACATGAAACTGAAACAATCTGGGTCTGGGTGCCTTGCCAAATAACAAGTACTGTTGACTTTAATGAGGAAAACAGACCGCATTTTCTGAACGTCTTCCATGCCTGCATTTCTTCTTACCCCTGAGCAGCAGTTTCGCAGCAATATCACCCGCTTTATCATGACACAGGCTATCTGTGAACTGTTGTTGTACAGATAGGGTATATAACTGCTGAACCAGCACCAGTGTTAATTCCACATCAGTCTAGAGCCTAAAAACACAGAGGCATATCACTGTTGTTTCAAACAAACTTCAGCAGTTCATTATGCCTTCAATCGTTTCATCAATGCATAGGTCAATGTCACAAATAATTACAACAGCAACATCTGCTTTTATGTGTTTGTTAAAATAATTTGTTATCTTGTATGCAATTTTATTAAGGTTCAGAGTTTCAATTTTTAAGTATATTTAAGGTAGCAATATAAAATGCAGCTTAAGTAGTCAAGTAACTCTGACATCACTTGGATTTTACTTAACTTAAATTTATTTATTATTTAAGATATTTTATTATATCTTATTAAATATTTAATTAAAACATATTACATCTTTTTAAAATATTGCAATATGTTTTTATTGTATATTCATTGGTATATAATGAAATATTTAATCATACATTTCCTAGTTTAATTAAAACAATTTAATTCTAAAGAAAATCAATTAAAATAATGTTCACAAACTTTAAGTCCAGGTTATTTTTTTTTTTTTTACAATATAATAAAAAGCAATAAAAAATAAGAACATATATTTTTAAAAGGAATGTTTTGGTATCCTGATTCCTGACACAATTTTCATGATAATCATGTACATTTTTAATACCGTAATGAATATGGATTATTATTATTTTTTTATATTAATTACCAAAATCATTTGCAGTAATTATTCAAATTGGTGATACTCATTAGATTCACATTAGCATGTTTAAACTGCAGTAAAAAAAATAATGCAATTTAATGTTGTTGTTTTTTATCTACATCAGCCTACATTAAAAGCAGTACAACAAATACTCACAGTGTAAATATTTATATTGATATAAAATATTTAATTGTTATTAAAATTACAGTGCAGAAGAATGTTTTCAATTATAGTAATACATATTTAAAGAAAACGCTGCTTACTTGTAATAGAATTAATATTATTATTTTAAAAGCAAAATATAATATTTTCTTAATTAATTTTTATTTTGGAATGAATTACCTTAAAGGTTTTGTGAGATTATTTTTCTTAAAATAAAAAGAGTTGCAAGGTCACTATGTTTAATTTGGCCAAGTTCAGTGTAAAAAAAAAAGTAGAGTTGTTCAAAGTTGTAAATACAGATATTTGGAGCATGTTGTACAAGAAAATGCTATTTCACACTCATAATTCATACTTCTACTTTGCTATTATTTGTGTTAATTATGATCACAAACACAGTTCCAAAGTCCTGGAACAACAACAGACTCTATGGAAATCTTTTGTGTTCAAACATTCCTAGTCCATGGGATTGCTTTGAAAGTCAAATGTGCTGTGTGTATGTGTGAGTGTTTACATACACCACATGAACCCTAACCTGCTCTGCGCTCCATTGTTGTCTATGCAGGCTCACATGGAATAAACGGTACTCACATGAACCCACGAACCCATGTGGTCCATTTCAAAAAGAGTGGTGAAAGTCACATGACCGCAGGTCAGTACACTTAATCAGACACATTTCCTGTTTTTCAGAATGCACACACCCGCACTTCATGAGTCAAGTCGTTTCAAAGGAAATTTTTAGGGAAATTTATAAAGCATGCTTGTAGGAAAACAAAACATCATGTGACCCTTATTTGAATCTTGGTGAAAATGAATTGTGTACTTGTTAAAGAGATTTCAGCCAGAAATAAAAATTCTGTGATCATTTACTCACTTTTTCAAAAGAAATTGCAAAATAAACAACACTGGTACCCATTGACTTCCACTGTATGAACAAAAAACAACGAGACATTTCTCAAGATATCTTTTGTGTTCCACAGAAGGAAGACAGACACACTGGGATGAGGAAATTATGAGATTTCCTTTTTTGGATGAACTATTCCTTTACCAGATGACTCCCTTCATAGTGGGTGTGTAGCATGTTTAAGTCGTCACTTTGTAAAAATAAATAAAATAAATAAAAATAAAAAAAGATTGTTTACAGAACAAATGTGATGGGCCTTAAATTGAATCTGAGGCAAAACAGGTTCATTTCCTTGTTGAATCAACCATGTCTTGCAAGGCTTGATGGGAAAATCACCTTTTAAGCACCATTATTTTCTAGGCCAAAATACGTAAAGAAGTATTCTGTTTGCACTAGAGGTCAAAGTATATATTGTCGTTGTTTCTGGTTTCCTCTTATCCATGCAGAAACACATACCTACAAACACTTTAAGCATCTGTATAGTGGAGATTCCCTCCTGTTCTAACTGAATAGCCTTTAATTCACATTTTCACACTTCAGTTCTGCCCAGCACACACTCACAGCTCAACCCCTGTGGCTTTCACAGCTCTATTCAGTCAGAGATCTATAGAAATGCTAATCAATGGGTTTTGTGATGTGTGGACATCATTGTTCTCTGAATCATTTATTGCATCTCTATTGTTTTTGGCATACAAGACACCGTGATACATTTCACACATACGTGAAAAACATGTATACGTTTTTTAATTTCTTTTAAGACAAAAATTAAATATGTAGTGTAACCAATGATTGATTTATTTAAAAATAGGAATTTTAAAATATTTTTAATATATATATATATATTTTTTTTTAAACTGAATGAAAACTTTCCGACGAATAACAAGGTGAATCATTTTTCGCAGACAGCAATACAATTGTATAGATAGTGTAGTAAATCTTAAGTGTGTCTCCAGAGCTTCAGATAAGATCTCTGTTTGCATTGCTGATGAAAGTCAGTGTTCAAAAGCCTGTCCGTAGGGTTCAATTTAACCTTTGAAATAAGCGTCATGGGGAAATTTTTTTTTTTTTTGCGTCATATGCTTAATTTCAAAACCTGAATAGGTCTGTGTGCTTAAAGTTCAATTATGATGTCACACACAGAAGAATGTGGAATTAATGACAAGTCTGAGAGTGACCTGTCAGACCAACACAAAAAGCATTTGGCTGTTCCGTAAATACTCATTTACTTTTACTGATGACCTCAAAATGACAGATTTCTTTAAAAAAGTTTTCAAACAGACATGCATAAAATCCGATTAACATCAAATTAAAATAAATTAATTTTTGAGTCATATATTTGAATACACTTTTTATATGTCAACGACGAAATGTTTGGTTTTCTTGTAGATGTTAATGGCATTTTAACTTTTTAAAACTGATTCAGTGCTTATTTTTATTAAATGACACTTATTTTCTTAAGAAATTCTTCCTTTGAATGATACTTTATCTAATTTTTTGTCTTAAAGTCATTTTTGTCTTATAGTCCCACAACAAAACGCATAAGTACATAATTTAATTTTAATGTACTGTACCATTATCTTAATAGTTCTGGATCTCTATAGCAAAAATTAGCAAACAAATAATAAATAAAAAAATAACTTTTTAACAGAACTTGTTGATTTTGGTTAATATTACAAACATTTAAAAAACATAACTACATAAAAACAATTTTCACTCCGAAATTACTTGCATATTTTACAAACAATTACAAATTCAATTAAATGTGACATTTTGAAGTAGAAAGACTGAAATAGTATAGAAAAACATACTCCAATTATCTCGGTTTCATATTTTTTTACAGTGTATATTGTAAATCATTACCATTTCCAATATATCAACATTAGTCTAACCTGCTGATTTGGCAATTCAAATGTAGCTGTTTTTGTTATTCCACTGAAACATAGAGAGGGAGGAGAGTTGGGGTGAGGAAGTGTGAGGGAAGGAGGGAGGGAGGGAGAAAGAATGCTACAGTATGATGTCACACCAGTAGAGCACTCAAAAACAAAGGCAGTCGTGAGAAAGACAGTAGACACACTCTCACATTCACACGCACACACACACACACACACACTGCTGCCTGCTTCACTAACACAACTCCACAGCACACTTCTCCAGCTCTGAATGTGAGTACAAGTTCACTTTTCTCTCTCTCAGCACACTTCATCAGCACTCAGCAGTCTCTTTGTCCTCATCTTTACAGCTTTTTCATTCTCTCTTTCTCTCGATCTCTCTGTATCCTCTCTCTCTCTCTCATGTGCTGAACCACTGAGACTGTTTTGGTTAGAGTAACAGCTCCTGATCTGTCCAACGGCTGCTTTCTATACTGCTTTGTTTCTTATAGCTGCTCTTTTGCCAACTTCCAGAGTCTTTTGTGTCGTGAGTCTTTGTGTAAACGTCTCAGTCCCTGGCTTTCTCTATTGTCCATCCTTATCATAGCCTCATACATAGTCTTTCTCTAAAGTGTATCATCACAGTTTTTGCATGTTATTTCAGCTGCATTTAACTAGTTTTATGGTTAGGTTGTTAGTTTTGCTTGGATAAACTCAGTTATTGTGTTTGTTCCCTTTCACTTTAATTAAAAACCACAGATGTTTTGAATTGATTGCTTCTTTGTTTGTTTTGACTGGCTTTGTTAGTTGTTTGGTGAAGAAACATGTCTGACCTGGAGCATGATTGGTTTTGAATAGAAAGGCTCTTTGTTTGAGAAATGTTAGTGGAGTAGGATTAATTTTCCGGTGGAGAGAAAGAACAAGAGGGAGTTAGGAACTGAAATGCTGTGATCTGTGTTAACAGCAACAGGGATAGAGCTACTGAATGAGAAACAACTAAATCAAGTGAATGAGGGAGAGAAATATAGATGCTCGTTTAGCCAAGGTCAACAGAGAGAGAGGAAAAATCACACACAGAGCTCTGGAATAAAACCGACTGCTTGTCAACACAACTAAACAGCAGTCTGGATCAAAGCATAAAACATCAAAACTTATAGCTGCTCAGAGCTATAAGTTTGTCCACAGGAGAGACAATCTCAATGAGAATCACTGTAATATAACAACTGCTTCTTCTAGACAGCAATGAGAGTGTGATTATCTCAAGTGTGTCTCCAAAAGCTTCAGATAAGGTCTCAACCGTATCTCAAACTGTAATTCTTACTTGAATCAGTGTTCAAAAGCATCTCCTATGGGTTCACTTCAACTACTGAAACGTGTCGTCTTTTTTAAGAATAGGCACAGTCAGACATGTTTTTACATATGTAATGTATATGATAAATTTGAAATTATTGTTCAATCGTCAATACCAAGAAATTATTAGTTGCAAAATGTTCTTGTCACATGATAACAAAACCTGCATGCTACTGTGTGTGTGTGTGTTTATAAATTTCTTACTAAGATATTCCACATAACAAATTCCCCAAAACTTCTAAGAGCTTCATTAAGCCTCCTGAAAGAACAATAAAACTGCTCTGCGCTCTTAAGAAAGAGGAAATTGGAGTGGGAAGGTTTTGTTGTTTTATGACTGAAATCAGAATTAATTAATGCAGAGATATAAAGGAGTCGCCCATAAAGAGGGGCTGCACAAAAAAACGGCAACAGATGCTTAAATGGATCTTTTTTTTTCTTTCCCCTCCTCCTATTTCTCTCTCTTTCAGACTGGAATCACATGGCCAGAGTGTGGGACAGGAACGAGCTCAACAGCAGGATCTAAAATGCCAATCTGTGGAAGATAGAGGAAGCTTTTGTTTGAGGAAAGGAAGATAACAATTCCAAAAAAGGAGCTGGACTTTTCAGAGAGCTTTTTTGTATACCATCACACTTATTCTAAAGCCTACAACACACAAACAGACACAACATGCTGCAGCAAATCCTAGCTGACATGTACATCGATCCTGATGTACTAGAGGCCTTGAATGATGAACAGAAGAAGACCCTGTTCTTCAAAATGAGAGAGGAACAAGTCAGGCGCTGGAAGGAGCGGGAAGAGAAAGAGGGCAAGGAGGGGATACACAAAGAAAAGCGCAGGCAAAAGAAAGGTATGAACTCACACCCTTTCTAAAAATACAGCCACGTCTATCATTCTGCGAGCATCAATAGGAGACAAAAACTATTTACTGAACAGTCAAAAGCTTTTGTGTCTCTGACACACCATAGTGTTTTTGCACATTCTAATGTTGGACATCATTATTGAGACTCACAGGCCCATTCCCTCTAATTTGAGTATATAAGCATTTTTTTTTTTCGGATGACACATTTCAGTAGTTGAATTGAACCCAGTGGAGAAGTTTCTGAATAGTGATTGTAGTGAGCAGCGCAGTGAATACAGTCAGCTACATTCACACAGCAGCGGTGCTAAATATAATATAGTTCTGTTAGAAGAGAGATTAATTGTACTTCAGCTATTAAAGAGTGTGACAATCGCTTAATATAATCGAAATAACTACCAGTTTCAAAAGACATGTTTTGTTTTAATATTATTTCCCCTCTGAATAATACCAATAATAACCTCCCAATCTTCCTGTTTCAATTATTATCTGAATTTTAGTTTTTCCATTTTATTACTGATGTGGGTACATTTAGATTTTTCAATATTTTGTATAATAGTCTATACAAAGTGTTTAAAATGCAAAAACAATTCTACTGGAATTTTATTTTTATAGAAAAAAGTTACCGTCTGGTTTCCTTGAGGCTATTGAAATTTTAATTTCAACTAATATAGAGACTGATTTACATAAATGGATCTGAAAAGAATGACAACGCTTTACACTTTTAAAATTTTGGGGTCAGTTTTGTTTTTCTCTCTTATGCTCACAGAGGCTTCGTTGATTTGATTTAAAAAATACAGTAAAAACAGTAATAATATTGTGAAATAATGCTGAATCTTCAGCATCATTACTCCAGTCTTCAGAGTCACATGATCCTTCAGAAATCATTCTAATATGTTGATATGAAGAAACATTTCTTATTGTAAATGCTGAAAATGATTGTGATGCTAACCTTTTTTTATGAGGGAACGTGATACTTTTTTTAAGGTTATATAATGAAAAGATAGTCCAAAAGAGCAGTGTTTATTTGATGTAACATTGTAACATTATAAATGCCTTTACTGTCACTGAATATTAATATCTAGAGTAATTTACACATACTGTCAGTACTATTTCAACCCATTTAGAGCCTGATTAAGTAAATGTACCCCATGCTGTGTGAATGTAGCCAATCAGAAAATGATTCACTTTTACTGGATGTCTGTGCAGATCTTTTTACGCAGTTCCAGCAAACTATATGAAAGCAGCGTGTTACAAGAAACCCAAAAATACTTTAACACACCCTCACTGATGTAACAAGAAAATCAATACCTGTGCGAAATGTTCTAACGTCATTTCAAGGTGAGCACATATTTTTGAGGTCAAAGGAAATTAAGTGACCTGAAAGTGCGATAGGGTCACATAACAATGCCGCAGAAACATGCTGCAGCTGCAAGGGTGAAACCAGAGCCATATTACAGCTTTTCAACACTGACCTTGCAACACCACCCAATACTCATATGCAAATCACCTTGCAGTAGATTACTGTTTATCTCCATAGCATCAGCATTTGTAAGGAGTTGAGCCTTGTTTGGGATCTAACCCCTGTAATGCCGTAGGGGCCTTGCTGCTGTAAATTCCTCTAAACATTTCAGGGCTTTCTTACACTAATGCCTGAGGATGTGCTTTGCCAGAAATTTGGGCATGGAATGTTCTCAGGAATCACAACATGCAAAAACAAAGCAACCATAAAAGAGGCATTTTTGGTTGCCCAAATAACCTTTCAGTGAACAGTCCTTTAAAAATTGTTTTCCTTAGTTTAAACAGCATTTTAAACATCTAAAACATTTTGTTTTGCCTTGATTTAAAAGTTTCTTCATGGTAGCATCAATGCCTTTATTTTTAAATGAAAATTCTGAAAATGTATTCACCCTTAGGCCATTCAAGATATAGATGAGTTAGTTTCTTCATCAGAACAGATTTGGAGAAGTTTAGCATTATATCACTTGCTCTGCAGTAAATGGGTGCCGCCAGAATGAGAGTTCAAACATCTGATAAAAACATCACCATAATCCACAAATTATTCACACAACTCCTGTATTGTTTCATCATTAAGATGTTTTCAACTTTAATTACTGCTTTTGGTTACAACAACAGTCCTCTATCCATAATATTGCTTTCTCAAGTGAAAAAGCATATCTCATTTAAATCAGATGGAAAATATGTTTACAACTGAAAAACTGTCCAAAACGGTTGTAAACATATATGTGAATTTTGAGGTAAGAAGATGGATGGATTTTTTTTTTTTACTGAAAAAACCATTATTAAGAATTATTTTGGCCAGTAGCAATGGGTTAAAGTTAAAATGCCTTAATGATGGATTTGTTTCTCACAAACACAGCTTTTCACTTCATAAGAAGTTAAATGATGGACTGGAGTTGTGTGGATTATTTATTGATTATTGTTATGTTTTTATCAACTGTAATTCTGACTAAGCGAGTGATGCAATGCAAAATTTCTTCAAATCTGTTCCAATGAAGAAACAAAAATCATCTATACAGTACCTTGGATAGCCTTAAGGTGAGTACATTTTGGGTGAACTATTCCATCAAAAATGAAAGGTCTTTAGAGAATAGACAAAAACAACCAACCCAATCGTGTTGTTTGCAAATGACAGTATGAGGAAAAAACTGATAACAAGAGTTGTGTAACAGAGCATAAATATAAATGGAATTTCAAAACAATCAGATGTTCTTAACCTCTATGAAAACTTAAACCCATGTTCCCTGGCTGGGAAAAAAACATTCAGTTCATGTGATGATGAAGATGGAATCCAACCGAACAGGAATTGATGTTTACAACAGCATTTGCTCAAGGACGTAAATGTTCTTCTAAGTCTTCTTTCATTAGTGCTGGTACTTTCCCCCAGCTTCTGTTTCTCATCAGAAAAGCATTAAGTCACATGAGCCACATGTAACAAAGGGCCTTTGTGAAGCATGTTTAGCTGCTGCACAAACGAGCACAAATGAGAGCTGTGCTGTGTAACAGTTTGACTCTTATTCATTTACTTCAGTTTGACACGAACGCAGTCAAATCTCTTTTGATTTTTCTCTCCACGGACACACAACTGACAGGGTTCACAGCTCATATCAATGGCAGCATTGTGAAACGCAGCTGTGTCTGTCTTTCTCTCGCTCAGCACTTTGTGGCCGGTTTCAGTCGCCTCAGCTGATACTGTGTGTCAGCTCTACGTCACGGGAAGTTGAGATAAATACTGTTGAAATTTCTGTCAGCAGTTATTTTTGTACACAGACAAACAAAACTATGAGCACTCGCTGGAACTTTGTCCCAGAGACTCTTCTGCTGCCCACTGGAGAGAAAAATCACCAATGAGATTCCTGTAATATATAACTTGTTTTTCTTTGACAGCAATCAGATTAAATAGATAGCAAAATGAGACTTTGAGGTGCGGTCAGACTAGACATAAGCCTGGGGAATTACTATAGACACCTAATGAAAATGAGCAACAGGATGTGATGTCACACTAGCATGACCCATCCTATTTTTCCTGGATGTGTCCTCTAAAGGTGCAAATCATTTACTAACACACATTAGTGCAGCAAATCCTCAGCCAAAGGAATGAGTCTGTGAGCTAAACCGACTAAATGAAACACTTTACAATAAAACATTTGTTAAGGTGTTATGAACTAACAATGAACAAAACTAACAAAGATCTAACAATGAACAAAATTTTTGACATTTAACAAGTCCGAATGCATTATCTAATGTTAATAACATAGGCTAACATTCCTCTTGTTCTTTTCAAAGCACAACATTGTATCCCTAGTTTTTGGATGATACATATTTATTTAAAATTTACAATTTACAATCTACAGTACTGACAAATCAAAGCATGGAGCTTGTCTTAAACTCATTTACATACTTTAAAGTCAAACTCAAACATCTGTTAGCAAATTCTAAATAAGACCAAATAATCTTAGGTGTTAATTCTCTGATCTTCCAACAACACACTCTGGGTTCAAGTCCCAGTCACGACACTATCTGATATACTTGAACTATTTTGTAGAGCTTGGCATATAAAAAAAATGTATGTTCATGAAATGCATACAAATTATCATGGAATTACACGATTATTAACTGTTAGGAATCAAACTTCTATAATAAGGCTTCCTTATACATCCATGTTTTTTAGAATACTAAAAGAGGTCTGCTGAGGGCCCCTGGTTGAGAACCACTGGCTTGTTCTCTTAATGTATCCCAACAATCATCTCATTTGAAATTATTTTAAAGAGCTTAAATGCATAGTTCACCCAAAATAAATTAATTCTGGATTGGAACAACATGAGGGTGAGTAAACGATGGCAGAAATGTCCTTTTAGGTGAACTGTACCTTTAAGGAGTAGCAAGGAGCTACATCCAAGCTATAAAAGTCTCCCATGGGATGGTATGAACAGATTTTTTAGGGCTTGTTGTCTTTTTATTTGTTGTTTTATTACATAAAAGGAGGGAGAAGCTCAACCATTGATAAGTTGGGTTACTATATAATGCGCTGCTGGCCGGATTCAGCCCTGGGCTGCTCAAGTGGGGTCATAACGCTTTAAGAAACACTCCTTAAAAAAACATTCATCACCATGCAGTTACATCACCTTTCAAACACACACACCATGTCTTAAGCAGCACATGTGGGTAAACCATGTGACCCTGGCAACAACAAGCACTACACAAACACGCAGATCTAACCATTAGAGTGAAAAAATACCTCACAAAGATGTGTGCCAGTTTTATATTATGTAACTTTTGTAGTTTCAGCAACACATACTGAAAATTTCTGAGATTTCTAACAGAAACCCTATATTCATTCCTGCATGGAAATAAAGCCATTGATCTGCTTTGCTCTTAGTCGTAGCGTGGCTTCTGTCGACCTGGAGAACCGGTTCTTTACGTAACCTTTTTGCTGGAACTGAGGGGTGTTGGGTTTTCCCTTATGTGAAACCAAAAGAAAAAAAAAGGAAAAGTAAAAAATAGATCAACCCCTTCTGGAACAAAGTTTCACGCTGGGAAATTCTTGACATTTTTTTCCCATAATTCCATTATGGCATTATAATGTACTTTAGATTATGTAGCTGAGGTGAACTGCAATCCCCTAAAATCTGTACAAAGATCCTCTTTGTCGCCTCTTACGTAAGCCCCACATATCAGTTGATCACACTTCATTTCATGCCTTCAAACATTTGGTGTAATCTGAGAAGGTTAAATCACACTGAAATAATGATGAGGGTGACTGGGAAGGATTCACAGTTTTTGTCGACCGGTGCAAGAGTCTGTAAGGTGATAAGACAATCCTGATGAACGCTGGCATTGACATCTAGACTGGATGACATTGACACGATTCTAAACCAGAGCAGGCGACCTACAGTATAGGATCAATTTCACTCAATGTCACAGCGCTATCTGTCTGTGAAAGAGACACATTACAGAGCGTAATATCGGAAATCAAGGGTTCAGGGTTTAGCTGCTTATCATCTCAAAGAGGTCTGCAACCAAAATAATATGCAGCAGAATACAATCTGTCAATGGCGAAATATGCTTTATGCCAAAATGCCAAACCTCAACCCCTTGGGCTGAGTGAAAAAGATTTAAATAACAATAAAATTACAGACTATTAAACTACAAAAATACCCATTCTCTTTGTTCAGAAAGCAAGTCTAATCATGAGCTGTTTCATCTGTTGTGCATCTTTGTCTTTGTAACTTAATTGTTTCTGTGTTGTTCGTTTATTTATTGTTTCTAAGATATTGATTTTCTTGGCATGTTTATTGTTTCTCCTCAGGCCCTTGTAAAAGTGTGAGCTGGTTGCTTGGCAGTGATGGTGATGTGCATGTGTGTATTATCGGAGAATCAGATGAGCTCAGATCTCCAAAACTCATCCTGTCCGAGCTGAGAAACAAGACCAACCCTAATACGATCAACAGGTACAACTCCCTCAACAATAAAAATACATGGTAACACTTTAGTATAGGGACCAATTCTCACTATTAACTAGCTGCTTATTAGCATGCCTATTATTAACATATTTGCTGTTTATTAGTGTTTATTATATAAAGCACATATTCTGCATGACCATATTCTACATCCTTAATCCTACCCAATACCTAAATTTAACAACTACCTTTATTAGCAAATTAGGAGTTTATTGAGACAAAAGTTGTAGTGAATTGTTTTGTTAAGAATTGTACCTTGAAATAAAGTGTGACCAAATACACTATTGAAGGGATTATTGTTAACTACACATTATGGACATTAAATATTGATTTAAATGTACATGTATTTAAAAAAGACATATTTGATGCTTAAAAGTGACAGTGATACATTTATAAAGTGTATATTCATCAGCACTACTTAAAGACTATAATAATAGTATAATAATAAACAGTAATAAATTACCAGCTTTGGTGAGGATAAGAGCCTTTAAAAACCTAGAAAAAATGACCAGCCCTAAACTTTTGAATGGTAGAGGGCCTACTAGAACATCTTGTATAACAATCTCACTATTCTGAAAACACAGAGCTAAATGTGTTTTTCTTTGTTCACAGAGCAAAAGCAGAAACTGTAAAGACCAGCCTGACCAAACCCAGCAGAGCACAACAAACCAGCACAGAACCAGGGATCCAGCTACTGCTCAAGGTGTGTGAGCGCACTAAATAATGTCTTAATCAAATTGAAAGAAAGAAGGTTAGTTGGGGTCGTTCGAGTACTTCTTATGGTTCTGCTTCAGAGATGCAGATGTTGTATTAGACGTGAAGTGGCAACACCGAACAGTGCCAAACTATCATACAAAAATGTCATGAAAAAAATGGCCATAAAGACCCATAGGCCCAAGAAAAAGATAATTTATTACATTTAAACTTTGCATTAATTAATTTAGCAATGTTTTTAACTAAACAAATTACAAATGAGGAATACAATATGCAATTCATCTTAAGGAGGCATAGGCAGAATAGTAAGAACTTTGTGAATTATATTTGTCTTCTACCTTTAGTGTTTTTATTATTATAATTTTTTTAATGTCTTATAACTTCTGCATGTTGGTATATAATATGAATCACATCTATGAATATACATAAAAATTGTGTGACCAAATAAGAACAAAATGGTTTTAAGAAAAAAAAAAAAAAGGTTGCACAATTTTGGGTCACTAATCAAGAGATGAGATTCACAGGGTTGGAGGATAAAGATTAGCTTGGTATAAAAACAGACCTCAATGGAAAGTCCACTGTGATAGAACGTGTGTGTGTGAGTGTGTATGTGTTTAAAACTGTGCTTTCATGTGATTTGACATATGAATGTGCATATGTGTGAGAAGATGCACATGTATATGTGTGTGACTTAAATAATAAGAGCAGCATTAATAATAAGGCGATGGGTGTATGTAGTTGGGCAGGCCAGGCTCCCCTGAGCAGATGGTTTAGAGCCTGGGCAGAGAATTAAACGGTATCAGATGGCATCAGTGCCACGTTGCCAGAGGGAATACACACACGCAAAACATACACATACACACACACACACACACACACACACACACTCTTCCATCTCTCTTGTGTTTCTGAATTTGTCAACTCCGATTTTATAAGTGTTTACAAATGAGTTTTATTCAATCTGCCACAGAAACCAGAGGAGCTCAGCAATTCTGTGACCATCTCAGATGAGTCCAAGCAGGACAGCGGTTCTGATCAGTCAGCCGATGACACCAGGGGCCAAACAGAAGACTCCAATTCGGGCAGCACAGAGGAGGACACGAGCCTTTACAGATCACACATGAGCAACACAGAGACAACAGTAGCAGACAGACTCAGAGAGATTCAACTGCACAGAGCAATGAAAGAGCAGCTGTCAATCAACAACAAGACACACCCACTGGACACGCCCACACCAGACAGAGGTAAGAGCACAGAAGTAGAATCTGAATTAATCCTAGGTATTCTTTCAACAATATACTACAAAAACAGCACAGAACAAGAAACAATGAGAAACATTTTTAAATGATTTATTACATTTAAAAATTATTATTAATTTTATCTATTTAGGCCTAATAGTGGCATAATTTTTTTCTGTTTAAACATGTCTAAAGTTTGCAATTTTCTAGAAATGATCATAGGTTGAACATCAAAATGTGTGTGTGTATATATATATATATATATATATATATATATAAAACACAAAATATTATTGTTTATTATTTCTATATACATTTCTAATTGTATAAATATTATAATATTACTTAACATTATTTACTAATATATTGTAAGAAAGGTAAGATCACATTCCCGTTTATGTCAAGGTAAATAGACGCAAGCGCCATCTAGTGGACAAATATAATTAGCACAGGCAGCACACCAGGCCCGCGAGCGCCTCCTACAGGACACACCAGTCATAGAAACACTTTCCTTTGTTTACCAGCTGCGGATAAAAAATTAAAACAAGGAACTTTGCGCTGCTCTTTGCGTACTAAAACGCAGCACTGTCTTCAGACCTACACATCAACTACAATCAAACTTCTTTGTAAACCGGAAACAAACACGAGCTCAGAGGATTCAAACATATTAACGCACCTGTACCTGCCTGTCAGATGTTGCTCAGGTGTTGTTTGTGTCGTCACCTCACATAATACTGCACATACATGTTAATTTATTTAATGCTAAAGTGTATAAATTATGATTTACGTGTGGGTCATCATGTGTGTGTGACTCAATCTGTGTGTGGACACGCGCGCGCTGGAGCGGGAATTGCGCTAATCCCACGTTTCCATGGCGACAACATAACGCAGTCAGGGGTCACGGCTGCAGGGAACGGCCAGAGATACATCAACAGCAACTGCGGCTCAACTCCTGAGACAGACGTGACAAAACTAGATTGCTCCCATTATAATCAACACAGCTGTCTAGTAGGAATCAGAGGAGAGATCTAGTTTTGTCACATGGTACTGCTTGCGTCACTATCACGACAAATCGTCGACGTCATATGATTTTTCTTTATTGTTGAAGTGGTCTTCATCAGCAATAAATCGACCGAAAGTCATTAATTTAAAAAACAGAGCAGGAGATTATCAACAGCAACCGTTTACACAATGCATCTGCAATGAAAAAGAACCGGCAGTTATTTATGTTCAACATGAGACAGCAGCAATTATATATATATATATATATATATATATATATATATATGTAGTAAATTGTATATAATATATATATATATATATATATATATATGTAAATTGTAGACAATTATGTAGACAAATGTAAGTTGGAATATATAGATAAAGATCTGATTGTACAAAACAGGAATATAAATCATGGATATAAGCCTATGTATAGAAGTAAATCTGAATATCTATTTATCTATCTATCTATCTATATATCAAATACAAAATATATAAATACAAAATATGAAAACATTTATATATCAAGATTTGTTAGATATGTATATCATGGTCTATGTATTCAGACTTAAAACTATAGGTTATACTCAGGTTTTATATAATATTTCCTGTTTAGGCCATGTGCAAAGGCTTTTTGAATGGATTATTAATTAATTCATTTATTTATTTATTAAGTAAATTAAAATTTCACAAAAAATTGAAAGTCAGTTTATTTAACAATTTACAAAGACAGAATATTGTTTTAGTCAAACTGAACTTAAACCTTTAAGTGTCAGTGTCCCAAAAATGTCTTTGTCGATATTTTATTGTCAGTGTTTATTGCTGATGTCACGTTGCACCTGGTTGGACATTTTTTCAGCATTATAATGGGGACGATCTTGAGTTACCGTGCCATTTCTTGCAACTTGGATATAGAGATTGCGTCACGTGAATAAAAGGGAAAAACTGCAAGTAGAGGGCACAGTAAAGACCCCCGCATCAGTGCGGAAAGAAAAAAGTGATTGCAGAGAGTCGGTCTCATGGGAACAGTGTGAAGGGGTGGAACTCCAGGCTTAGACCCCTCAGGGAGAGTCTAAAAATACAGTTGTCCCCGGCCTCTCCTCTGAGTCTCACTCTCCATAGCATCTGTCTCCCCCGTCTCTGTCTTGTTTCTACCCCCCATTCCCCCTTTTACCTCAGTCACCCCTTCACCTATTCCCTGACCACCTGTCTTCACCCCGTTTAACACATTCAAATTGAGTCATCACTCCTGTAGCCTTTATCCTCTACCTTACTCTCCTTTTATTTGTACTCTCTACGTCCTTTACTTTCTTCCTCTCACTTTTTTCTCTTCTGCCTGCTGTCGCTCTCCTTACTTCTCCCTCTTGTGACCTCTAGACCTGCCTTGAGTGGGTGGAAAGGAAGATCGAGAGAGAGAGAGAGAGAGAGACAGCTGTGGATGTATTATAATCCCCGGCGGGCTTGTGTCAGGGGTCTAACAGCTTTTTAAAGTCAGCAGTGATTTACAGACAGTCAAAGTCTCGTAATCACGAATTTCTGCTTGATTATTTCCTTAGTGTTGACCTCTCGTGAGGTCATCGTGGCTCTAAACCAAAACTCAGTGAGCTGACTACATAAGCAGAATTTTAAGCATCATAGGCACGCTCCAGACACAAAGGCTATTCCATATGGTATGCAGCATTATTATGGCAGCATCCAATGTATTTTTCACAAAGAAGGCAATTCCATAAAAAAATTGTGACAAGCTCAATGGAAAACAATATATATATAATATATATATAAACGTAATATATTAATTTATGTATATATTTAAAAACATTTAATTGTATGTAAATTGTTTAATACAATTATTTAAAAAAAAATATTACTATTATTATTATTAATTATTATATAAATGTTTCCAATATATTATTTTACAATATCATTTCTAAATGTAAATAGTGAATATTATATATTATTTATTATATATATATATAAAACATTGTATGCTGCCAATAGACAGCAAATCAACTAGGTTTTGTTTCCATGTCTAATCTAACAATCTTCTCTTTCTCTCTAAAGGAGTGATGAAAGATAAGGATAGCGGTCTGACGTACGGCAGTCGTGTGGCTCAGCTCAGGAAGAACTTCAACACCACTAATGCCCCATGTGTCAAACCACCGATCCCCTGCAAGCCCGCTCACCTACTGGCCTCCCCCTCTGTCAGATAAAAACAACACTGCACAACCTGAAAAACATCTTAGTGTATCCAAAAACCTGCAAAACGAACTAAAAACATAGAAAGGCTTGCGCATACCTGAGTGTGTGAGCAGATCCAGGTGTGGACGCAGCTGGAGACGGACGTTGTACAGAAATCAAACACTTCTCATGACCCAGCTCGAGCCATCACTCTTCAGTTTTCACACTGTTTACAGAGGAACGTGGTCTCCAGAGGACTCGAAGATTTGTTTTACTGCTTTTTTTTATATATATAAACGTTGTTTCCTTAAGGGGAGAATGACCAAAGTTATTGTTTAATGTTTTTATAGATAATGGCTCATCTTTTTTGTCTGGTTGTAAATAACGGTGTCATATTGTATTAAATAAAACAACTTGTTTTAACTGGTTCTGTGAGCTGAATGCTAATGTAACTAGAAATGCTGTTCCAGGCCCTTCAATGTCTAGATAGAAAGATGGTTGGGTGGAATGGATGGATGGACGAATAGATGTAAAATGTATTTCCGTATTATTGCGACATGTTTGGAAACTCAGCGGCATCTGGTTCATGATGGAGACAGTCCATCATTCCAGACTGTGAAACAACAGCTGGTATAGTTATCATCTGTGCGTCCAACGGGTCGAGACAGACGGCAGCGCTGGGCCGTCATGCTGACCCTCTCTTCTCAAATGAGCTCATGCAGCTGAGTTACTGACCTCTCCCTTATCTCCCTCCATTCCGCACTTCTTCTGAAGGATCGGGATGGAAAAAAAGAGACATGGAGTTGCATGGAAATAGAGGGAGAATAGATACAGAGGAAAAGATACGGAGAGAAGGACATAGGGAGATGGAGGGAAAGGTATACATGGTCTGAAGGCTATGAATCTCTCGATCTCATAAAATTTTGTTGATTTGCAGGTGATTTTTCTTTAAGATGGAATTAAAATAACACCAGTACTGACTGAATCCTTCTGTTGAAACAGTGGCCTCATGGTTAGCACAAATGCTTAAATGGTAATCAATGGGTAGTCTATATATATTGTTCATTTAAAATTCTCATTACATGTATATAGTAATATATAAGTAATGTATATGACCATAACCATAATTAGTACGATAGCAATTTCAATATCAAAAGTTTGTATATACACACATCACGTCAAAATGATTCAAATTTGACTATTTACTTTTTAATATTTGTCTTCCAACTCAACACAATTTTACATTCTTTTCAAATATAACTATAAATGTATTTGGTTATAATGTTATTTTATATGTAGGCTAGTTTTGAGCAACAAAACCATTTTTAATCACATTGACTTTGAATTGTTTTTTTTTATTATTATTATTATATTTTACATTTACTGGCATTCTTTTGAACTTTCTATTCATCAAAAAAGAAAAAGAAAATCCTAAAAATACCCATTAAAATAATACTTTTTTAATGGCAGCTGAAAATCTAGTTTTCCATCAATAAATTACATTTGAAAAATGTAAAAATTACATTTTCAGTAATCTTACTGACACCAAACTATATAGGCTATATAAATATATGTGGTTATTTTATTGGGACTAAGGTATGCTGTTATTATCAGGGAAATGCACAGCTAAAGTAGTTCCGGGCAAGACTTTCAATGGTCCTTACAGCCTACAACAGCAATAGAGACAAAACCCACAGTGACACCAATAAATATATTAAACAGCAAATAAATATATTAAATAGGATAAAAACGAAAAGCACCCATGTCCTGCTCTTTCCCACTCAAACACACAGTACAGCACACAAACATGTTGTTAGCACTGCTGTGATAATTTTATCTGTGAAATAGCTTAGCAACTTCAAAACTACATGCCGTTTCTCACTAGCTAGTAATAATGGCACTGTTCTTGAAGCAGATGTTTTACTTACAACTTACAATTTTGCTATTACTTCGCTCTTAGATCCTGCTGCCAAACACGGCTGAAGGACACACAGACTCCATAATGTCTCTCTCTGTCACTCCCTGAAAAAACTACATTAGTCTGCATTTATCAATGGCTCAAGTATGGGCGGAACTTAAAGATGGAAAGATTTTACTAAAAAAATCTAATGGGATTCAGCACAAATTCTGGGATTCAGGTTCCACTGCCAAAGCAGAAGCATTAGCATTAGCCGTTGCACTTTTATTGGCTAAAGGTTGCAGGCTTGCCTTGTACACACTGTCCCAAATGGCAACCTAAACCCTTACGGTCTTCCTCTGAGTGTGCACTTTCGTGACATAATGGCTCTTTGACTGTGAAGTAGAAGTTCTGCTGCAGAACACCCCATTGCGGGCTTGGCAGAAGTGTGGATCGAGGGCACATAGTGGCCCCAAAGGGGGCGCTCACGAGCACCCTTCACAATGCTTAAGTGACGAATGGGACACCCTACAGTCTAATGGACTTTACGCACAAGTGCATGTAGTGGCCATTTTAAGTCAGTAGACCACAAGTGCACATAAGGTTTCCATTTGGGACAGGGCCTAGTGGCTTTGGTGCAGCCTTTACAAGTAATTTGCGTGCAATGTATATGGTTGCCATGACAACATCAGGGCTTGTAAATTTGTACATTTACTACAGAAATGCTAAAATGTATTTCAAAGTTTGACTGACCAAATCTCAAACCCAAGCTCAGATGTCAAGCTATGTCTGTGGGCTCAAGCCTCCATAACTAGTAATGTTAATTACTTTTGGAATTAACAATGGAGGCATGGGATGAGATGTGTAAGAAATTAGTCCTACACACAAAAGAGTTTTTGGGGAAATTACAAATGTCTTGAAATACGACATCTGAACAATGTCTCTAAGTGTGGTAACCACTGACACTGGTCCGTTAAATTAGCCTATAATGCACATGCTTTGTTTTGTGGCTGCATCACCACCTCTGGTGAGCATTATCTACTTATACAACCCGTCCTAAATTATTCCTTGAGTATACAATATAATATATTTATTATTTTATGCTACTTATTGACTTATTTGACTGATTTCACCTCGGCAAAGGGGAGTTTAGTCATCCACATCAACCACTGCAAACACGGTCTAAAACACCCACTTTTCATGATTCAGTCCATTCTCAATGGGCAAAAATCACTTTGGATTTGAATATTCCGCTTGCAGTCAAAACGGATTATAAATGTCATCTTGCGGGTTGCGTGATTTACTTCATTCTAATTTAGCCCTCACAAACATCACTCAAAAATAGTGGCCAGGTAATATGGGATGATGTTAGATTTAGTGCCGATTCTCTCGATGATCTGATGCAACGAACCGGTCTGGGTTTGTGTTTTCAGGACTCAAGTAGTGATGGCTACCTACCGTAGAAATACCTATGATGTGCGGATGGCGAGAGAACGGATTAATATTTCATAAACAGTATCATTGCTGTACGCGAGGCGCTGCGGAGTTTTGGGGAAGCTGCTCTGTAACTCCAGTCGATACTTTATGTCTGTCGTCTCTGTAGTGACCAAACCGGTGTAGAATTTTTACATGAGAGGAGAATTGATATTCCCCCTTTCTCTCTTTCTCCCTGCTTCCCTCTATCTCGCTCTCTCTTCTAAGCTTCTACAAAGACCGCGACTGTTTTGCTGTTACACTCAGATGCTCTGAAGAAGCTTCCTGGAGGAAGAGGAAGGTGGGGGGTTTCTCTGAGCGTGAGGAGGACAGGGCTACTCAGGCATCGTAAACCCTTTAAACGCACGCGCGCGCGCACGCACACACAATTCCCTGCTGCAATGGGATTCTCTGAAGGGAGATAAAAAAGACTCTGTTGTGCGCGGGAAGAGAGAGAAGCCCATCACCACCTCCACCACTGTCACCCAGAGAGAAAAAAGCGAGAGAGAGAGAGAGAGAGAGAGAGAGAGAAAAGGGGCAGAGAGAGAAAAAAAGTGTTGTGGCGGTCTAGCGGTGTAGGCTGAACCTCGGATCCAGTGACCCCTGGTGAGAGAGAGCGCTGTGTGTGTGTGTGTGTGTGTCCCTGCAACATGTGACAGGGCTACACGCACACACACGCAGCCTCACCCCCTCAGGCAAGAGCGAAACGTTCTGCAGCGAAAGCGCCAGTGTGTGTGTGTGTGTGTGTGTGTGACCGAATCCGTTCGGGGAAAACAATCCCTTCTGTGTGTGTGTGTGTGTGTGTGTGAGTGTGTGCGCGTGTCTCTCTCTATACGTGAGGCTGCGTGTGCGTGTCCGTGCGTGCGTGTCTTGCAGTGAACGCTCTACTGCGTTTTTTCCTCCATGATTAATCAGAGCGAGGGCAGGAGGCCGAGGGCCGAAGGGACTGCGACAGCTCCAACGCGCTTAACCCTTTACTGCCCACTCGCACATGGACTGGAGATCCACACTAAACACGACCTGTAATATCACAAACACCGAACCGATCGCGAAGTAATTAGCTGGGACTTTTGTGGTTGAAGCACAAACACCATTAGTGATTAGGTTAATGGGCGCAACAGGGTTTTATCATTTGGATTTTTAACAATTGTTCAACAAACAGTTCTATGCCATGAATTAATCAGTTCTGAATTGAAGTGACATTACAAACTTTTCATAAATAAATAATTAAACAACAAACTGTTTGACATAGCTACTAATATGTTATATGTAAAACCACTAAATGACAAAAAAACACTGTTGCCTAATGTAGTGAAGTAGTGAAGACCTCTATCAAGTGTATACAAGGCTATTGTTCAAAACTTTGTTGTTGATTTATTTTTTATTTTTTTTATGATTTTGAACATGATCATTCTAACATGCTGATTTGCTGTTCAAGAAAAAATTTCTTATTAATATTGTTAATGTGGAAAACAGTTGTCCTGCTTAATTATTTTTGTGGAAACCATGATAGATTTTATTCAGGATTCTTTGATGAATAGAAACAAACAGCATTTATTTTAAAACAGAAATCTTTTGAAACATTATAAATGTCTTAACTATCACTTTTGAATGAATTCAATGCCTCATTGCTGAATAAAGGTATACATATCTTACAGGTATAAGATAAAGGTATACATATCTTGAGTCTCTGGTGAGTGGAAAACCGAACCTGACAACACCATCAATGCAGCACAAACCCAGAAAACCGTATACAGAGATGAGAAAGACCATTTCAAACACAAACATCATATGTCTATCATGCTGAAAACCAATCAGGAGCCCACAAAGGCGTGCAATGAAAATTCACCAGGTGGAAATGGCTGACAATCATACATAATCCCGCTTTTTTAATTTAACTTCAAAATTGGGATGCTGTGTCTTTTAGTCTACATCTTATATACTGTACCAGTGAGATGGGTTTTGTTTTTTGTTTTTTTTCAGAATTCATACTTTTATTCAGCAAAGATGCATAATTTGATCAAAAGTGACAGTAAAGAAATTTATAATGTTTGTATCTCAAATAAATTCTGTTCTTTTGAAGTTTCTATTTATAATATATATATATATATATATATATATATATATATATATATATATATATATATATATATATATATATATATATATATATATATTATATGAATTATATATTATATATATATGAAGAATGTATCACTATTTCCACAAAAATATTTTTTGTGATTTTTTTTTTCAGCTGAATTTTTGTATGTATATTTCCTAACATTTTTAAAGCTTTTTCGGCATACTGCTGCATACGGATTTGTTCATGCAACTTATTTTTCTCTAAAGATATAATCATGGAGTCATATGTCCTTTAATATGATATATTTTTATTATAAATTCTCAAAATTATAATGCTAAACATTTTATGTGGGGTATTATGCAGTTTTTATAAAATAAAAAATATCTTTAAAAATGAGTTTTGAAAATACCAGGTGGTTACTTTGGTTATATAAAGCAATTTGCACTCTTTAATAGCTGAAGTGTGTGTGAACACCATCAGATTTCTCTCTGCTAACAGAACTAAAGTTTTATTCAGCACTGCTGCTGTGTGAATGTAGCTGTATTCACTGCAATGCTCACTATATTCAATAGATTCTCCATTGGGGTCAGTTCAACTAGAAACACGTCATCAGAGCAAAAAAAAAAAAAAAGAATCGCTTCATGCACTCAATTTATATTGTATAGGTTCACAATTCAATTATGATGTCACAAACAGAAGAATTTGTAATTATTAACAAACACTGTGACCATTAAGTTTGTTAATATATATATATATATATATATATATATATAAGCAGGGGTGTGTCCATTTTATTTTATTTTATTTTATTTATTTATTTACTTTGACAAGCCCTGCTATACAAGTATGTTCAGAACTAACTTCCTCTTTTGGATAGGAAATACAACAAATTTAACCAGGAAGAAAACAATGGGGTCTTCAAGGGGGAAATGAAGCTGTAATCTGTTACACTGAAGACCATGTTTGTTTGTTTGTTGTTGTTGTTTTTTTTTTTTGCAGTAAGTTAATTAGAAACAAGTATGTAGCATTTTAGCTCAACAGAGTAAATGTTAAATGCCCCTCACATCTTGCTCAATAACTCCAGCGCAAAGGACCTCAATCTGGCTGTCATTGTTCAGCCAGACACACACTTAGGAAGCATAAACAAATATTATATTGCATTATGAGTATTTAATCAGTAACCATATATATCGCAATATAAGTTATTTCTGCTGGAAATTCAACCCAAAAATGATTTATATTTTATTATAAATAAAAGAAATACTTTTGCAATATATATTTTATCCTGCAATAACCCACTTAATTAAATTAAATACTTTATAAATTATGTATGTACAAATAAAATATTCATTATTTAATAGGAACTTGATGAATGCAAACCAAAAAATAATATTAAGAAGTCTGGCATCAGAACAAAACAGAAATGAGTTTTAAAAAAAATTAAATTCATGAATTTAATTAATTTTTGTGCATTAAATTATAAAATACTAAACAATAAACATTTGCGACTGGGTTCAGGGCTATTTATATTTTTATTTTGAGTTGTTTTAATTTGTTACATTTTCAGTAATTTTGTTTGTTTGTTGTCATTTTATTAGTTATTGTTTTTTAAAATAGTTCAATACATTTTTATTTCAGTTTTATTTTTAGCTATCACAATAAACTAAATAAAAATGAGAAATGCCACCTTGGCAATTAGATAAAATAAAACAAATTACATTTTTTACATATTTGATTTCAGTCAATGTTTATTTCAAATATAACAAAAATTGTTTTATGGTTTTAGTTTTAGTGTTAGCTCTCTAGCCTATAATAACCCTGGTTTGGCTCTTTCTTAATACTGCAAATTATTCGTCTGCATTTCACTAATTTGTTGTAATTTTGACAACAAATTCTGACCTCTAAACAGACAAATGCTGTTATATCTACTGAAAGGCTATACAAATACACACACTCAAACAACATCATCTTGAGTTGCTACGTTAGACTCCCATCAACTATGACTACAACTGCTGCTGCTGCACAAACAACCAGCTGCCTTGTCGATAAGCACTCTTTGTTTCTCATTACGCCGCAGTTGTTTTGATGGGAATATCCTGTCACAAAGGGAAGGATGTCCACTTAAGAGAAAGAGAGGACGACGCTGGCCAGATGCTAAGGAAATGAAATACAAGAGACACCTACGTGCAAGTGAACGGATAAAGAGAGAGAAGGGGAGAGGAAAGGAACTGTACCACCAGCAGGCCCCTACAGATCTGCCAAACCGCTAGAAGAAAAACCCTGTTTTATTTATAGTGCACCGTATCCATAGAAACCCGAGAGGTCACTGCAAGCTAGACCTGTATTTCACCCTTGCTCAGGGGAGTAGGATTTCACAGAGAGCAGCTTAGATGTGTGTGTGTGTGTGTGTGTGTGTGTGTGTTTGCGCACAACGCAGAACCGTGACTGATGGTGGTCACGCAGTCCCTAGAGCAGACAGCCAGGCCTGGTGCATGCTGGGATGTTTGCACAGGAGGCAAGAGAAGCACAGGCAGAAACTGCGTCTTTCTCAGTGCCGTACATCAGAGCGGTTTTTGTTCGTCCAAACACGTTTTCACTCTGTGGGAGAGTGCTGGAGTATCAAATCTCACGGCATTAGTCAGGGTTGAGCACAAGGTTTCAATGTGATACGTGCAAAATCTCACCACCAAACGTTTGATTGCCTTGCAAATTTTCTGATCCTTTAACTAATTCTTTCATTTTACAGAATTACAATTTGTTTATTGCAGTTTAGCTCTCTGTGATGGAACTGTTTATAACTATTTCTCATAGTAAAGGGTGAGGTTTTAACTAATCAATGCCAAGTATTACGTCTCGGTGCATAAATCGTCCTGAACAGTTGGCACTAAAGACACGAATGATGCATCAAAGTGTTCAGATTTATTTATTTATTGTGAATGATAAAACAGGTGAAGAAATTTCATAGATGCCCATTAAAAGAAGCCATATGTAGAGTCAACTTCTTATTTTTTAATCTTGGAAAAAGCTACTGAACATTTCCTACAGATATTAGCCAGGATGGAAGAAGTAGCACACACTAACCTAATAGCAGGGCTTTCTGTCACAAATGCTGCCAAAAAATGTAAACATAATGTTTGATGAAAACTGTTTTGACAAGATTTTCAGCAGAGAACAAAAATCTAGAATGTTAATTATAAAAATGTAAAAGGTAAGGGTTTAGGGCAGTCGTCAAGTACATAAAATTAGGCTATAATATTAAACATTTTAAGAATAGGATGCATCCTACATATTCTTAGAGTAAAACACATGCAATAACCGGTCACTTTATAAATGTATCAGTATGTGTCATATTTGCACCAGTACTGTCCAGAAAAAATTCTGAAGTTCATTGAACACGTTGACCCAATAGCGGGGCATGTTGCCACAGGGTAAACTTGACAATAAAGTACTTAATTCATGTATAAATTAAACTGAGGTAACACTTTATTTTAAGGTGTCCTTGTTACATGTGCTTACTATTAACACTTAATTATGCATAACATGCAAGTAACCCTAAACCAAACCCTAATCCTACCCTTACCATATAGTAAGTACATATAGTTAATTAATATTAGTAAGTAACCTTTCAACCACCTAGCAACCACATAGCAACACCCTGGATAGCACCCACAACACTTCAGCAGTGTGACAGCAACTTTTGCACTTTCTTTAGAAAAGTGCAAATATTTGGTATTTAATCAGTAAAAGTAACAAAACAAACTATTTAAGTTTTCAGTCCCTGCATTGCATCAGCTCTAAGTTTACATCGATGAAAAACAATTTCCCTAACAAGGACACAACAGCCTCACAAATGCAGTCTACCTGAGAATCATTAAAATAACTACCACATTTTCTGGTCAAAAACCCCACAGTTAAGCGATCATTATTTAGGTTGCAAATCTGAAGGCCGGTTGTGAAAACGAAGACTAAAAGCCTTGAAGACGCTGAAGTAAAACAAATGCATAAATTAGGAAAAGGCTACCCAACAATACCCAACTGTTGGATGTCCCAGTGGGTGCTATTGTTCAATTATAAAGCAGATCAAAACAACTGAGTTGCCATCTTTAAAAAAAAAAAAAGACGTCCCTGTGCGAACAAGAACAGCACATGTGAGAGAAACCGCAGAGGAGCCAACGATCACTTTGAAGGAGCTACAGAGTTCAGCAGCTGAGAACAGAGTGAAGGTGCACCAGTCAAACATATCAAACGCTCTGACACTAGCCTGTATGGGAGGGTGGCACAAAAGAAGCCATTACTCAAAGGAACCATGTGAAAGCACGTCCGGAGTTTGCCAAAAAGCTTAATAATGGCCCGGTTACAATGTGGGAAATGATTCTGTGGTCAGATGAGAACAAGATATAGAGCGTTTTAGTGAAAATTCTAAGCAATTTATGTGGTGTAAATCTAAACTCACCTCACAAAAAAGCACCATGCCAAGAGTGAAATATAGTTGGAGTTGCATCATATTGTACGGCTGCATTTTATCACCAGGGACTGGACATCTTGTTAAGATAGAAGGAAGGATGGATGGTGCAAAATATAGAGAGATACTGGTCTGAATACAACATAGTATATCACTGATTCAATAGTATTACAGATTCTAACCGCATCGCAGATTCAAATCTGAACCGGAACCTGAATTTGACTGAACATTCTAAAAAATAAAATGTTCCAAGAAGAACTACAAGAAGTTCTAAAAAAGACTTTAGAAATCCATCAATATATACTAATGCTTTAACCCAGAAACCAGCTTTTATTTACATTTTAGATTATTTAAAAAATGTATAATAGGATGTACATTTTTTTAATTGGAGATGTCATATAACAACATAAAAAATAAAAAGTTAAAAAAAAAAAAAAATTTTAAGGGAAAGCTTATTTTTGAAAGTCAATTTCTGTATAGACACAAACTTTGTAGTTGAGGCTACAAACACCCTGTTTAACATTTGAAATAGGATTGACCAAGAAAAAAAGTATAGTTCATTGGCCACGCTGATTCAACAGCGGGAAATGTTGTCACAATATAAAGCTGCTGACACTAATAATAACTGATTTGAGAAGAATACAGTTTTCTAAACAAAACTCAATTTAAACTAACACAAAACCTATCTTCCACAATATTTCAGTATTTTTATTTACAGTTAAATATATTATATCTATCACCCTATGTATTATTTATTTAATATTATACAAAATGGCTATTTAACGTTTTGAGGAAAAATATGACAGTAAAATGTTGTGCAAAAACAGCAAAAAATAAGGCAACACGATGCCAATTATACAAATGTATAATATTCTAACTTTACAAATACTTACCCCGATTTGTATAAATATTTGTATTTATATATAAATGTATTATGTAATATATTTTACACAAAATGTAATAGTAAAACAATAATGAAGAACAACAACAATTTTGAATGACATTCAAACAAACAAACAATAAATAAATAAATATCTGACAACTTGCTTCATATTGACATTTATGAGCATTTCATAGTACTGGTGCCTATCTGATGTATTACAGACTATTCAATATCTTTTCCTTATGAAGCACAAAAAACAGTAAATATAAGGTATTATACAAAAATTAAGAATTATTTATAATTAAAAAAAATATTATTTTACAAAGGTTGGTCTGCACTCTTTAAATCTTTTATTGAAATTATTACAAAAATATGTATAAAAAATGTTTTGGCCAATTAATAAAATTTATAATATTCTAGTATTAAAAATACATCTGACAACTTGCCCCAGTTTGACATTTATGGGGGGAAAAACCTTCATTTTAAGTGTTTGATAGTATTGGTGTCTGTCTGATGTTTTGTTTTCTTTGTAATGGAACCAGCGCCGTCAGCAACCAACAACAGTTTGTGTGTGTGTGTGTGTGTGTGTGTGTGTTTGATGAGTATGTGACGGAAATCTGATTAGAGATAAAGCTGTAAACTTTGTTAGCTTGCAGAGGTGACAGCGTCAGACACGCTAGATCAGAAAACCTCCTCCTCCTCTCTCTTTCTCTCTCCCTATCTCTCCTGCTCGCCTTTAGGCCAATTCAATAAAGCCGGGCCCTTATGTACCGTCAGACGGCACGGCAACACACCAGACTGTGGTAAGAAGAACAATGGCTCCTCACAGCCCAGTCTTTACACAATGCTACCAACGACTGACGCTATCCCAGCCCATCCCACAGGCCTGATGCCATGCTGACAGAGATCAGAGTCACACTAGCTTAGTTAGAGCACATACAGAATGAGTACGGAGAATCAATCCTGCATTTTAGGACTTTGTCATGCTGTTGTGTGGACTCTCTGCTTGTTGGCTTCGTTGTATGTTTATATAAGGACTAGATCTAATTCTGTCATTGTTTCTGTCATCATCATGCCTCTCACATGCTGTTTTTTTTTTTAAACACACTGCAAAAATATAATTTTTATCTTATTTGTATTTAAAAACTCTAAAATCAATCAAACTGACTTGGTAAGCAACATTGCATAACATTGTAAGAATTGTTGTCAGAAATGTAATGAGTGTTTATTATCAATATGATAGTACTGAGTATTAACAAGCTAAAACAAGTTTAAAAAATCTGCCAAGGCATAACAAAACACATTTAGTAAAGGTACATTATCTGAAAACAAGTCTTAATTTCTTATGCAGTGTGGCTACTAAAACAAGATAAAGTAAATTTATCTTGTTTTATAGATGTTTAGACTGCTTTTTGCATCCACAAATAAGAAATACAGTGCTTTTTTTTTGTAGCCATTTAAAACATTAAAAGCCCAATTTTCCGAAGAGGAAATGTCATAAGAGTGAGTAAATGATGACAGGATGTTCATTATTGGATGAACTATCCCTTAAGTATATTGCAACTCTAAAGACCAATAGATGGTGAAATCTTTTGCTCCCTGTAGGAAAGACTTTCGCAAACATGCACAAAGCATGATGTCTTGACATCCAGCATGGCAGGATCAGACACACACACACACACACACACACTGGGGTCAGTGGCGCTCAGTGAATTAGTCACATGGTGGTGTGTTAATGAAGCAACCCTTCACAAACTATTTAATCATTAACATCAGGTTTCTACTGTGGCAGCGCATTCTCCCGCCCCATCTTCATTGCACACACACACAGAGAGAGAGAGAGCGACACTCGCTGTCTGTGACACACTCAGCCCGGTTCGACTGCATCTCCCGAGACAAATCCATTTTATCTCTCCTAGACTGGATCTGCCTGTCTCCATCTCGCCGTCTCTGTCTCACTGTAACACATACACACACACACACACACACACTCTCTCTCTCTCGTTTACTCACTTACACATTATCTGCCTGCTCCAGTCTGCTTGCTTTCTACTTCCTGTCACGCTTTCTTTTTTTGTTCCTTTTCCTCTCACAACACACAGACACATAAACACAAACATGCAGTTCTCAGATCAGCAAAGTTTACTGTACTAATAGTCTATTTTGACAGTTGTAGACCTAAAACACGCCTCACACAGGGCCGTCGCATACATTCATGGGGCCCAGGATAATATAGTAGTTTATTACATGAGTAGGAGTCGTTATACCATATAAGATGAACTTAGTGGGCCAGGACATTGTTTATGGTTGTTGTCCTGATAAATTTATGCAGCAAACAAAGGGTTAAATGCTTAGCCGATACATTGCAATTGACCCTTCGCAGGGAGTTTGACTGGCAGGCGATCTGACCAAACATAACGCAGAATCTACCATTTTAGTAGAAGACTAGATTAATGATGGCAGACTTTTGTCATGAAACATGAACAAGAAGTCGAGAGTCAAGAAAAAAACAAGCTTAAGTTTAACCTAATTTAACTTTTTAGAATGTAGTGTCATGTGCAAGGAATGCATTCTAACACAATTGTCAGATGCTGTGCATGAAATCATACACTGTCTAGTAGGTATTGCATTTGGTTTGATTACTTCTTACTGCAAATTATGAAAAAGTATGTTTTTAGTATGAATATGGGTAGTAAAACTTCTGCCTTTTTACTTCTACCATATTACACTTAATGGGTTATCTAGTTAGTTTTTGCCTATAGTTTTCCAAATACTATGAATTTGCACATGCTACTCTTTTCACTTACTATACAATATATAAGTATACATATTTAGACACAGCCAAAGACATTGGTGCACTACTATATGGCATGCTGCAAGTGACTGCTAAAGTGACTGCACACTGCTAAAGGGATGTTAACATAAACTTAGCATCAATTTTTATTGTCATTTTAATCTGTCAGGTCAACTATTGTTATGGTTGGGTAAACTGTTGACATTTTGAAGCTATAACTACCTGAATAAAAGCACATCTGGTTTAATGTCACAGACATTGAAGAAAACTCTATCGCCCCCTTTACCTCTAAAGTATGTTTCTGGCCTTAGCTCTGCTCATACAGTATTCCGCTTACATACACTTTGAATGGACTCTCTCCTGTACGAAAACGTGTCCTTGGTTCTGTTGCCATGGCCCGTAACTAACCAGCTCTCATCCTCACAAGCATGTGGTTTCTCTTTCCTCTTTCCTAAAAACTTTCCTAACTACAAGGCGCATCTCTATTACTTTAGTTTCCAGTAGTAAATTGTCTCTCTCCTTCCTTATGTTATATTACATCACTATACTGCTTTCTATATCAGTCCATCCTCCTCCACAAATCAGTAGCACTCTCTCCTTCTCCTTCTCCTCCTCCCTCTCCCTCGCTCATCCTGCCATCCTGCCGGGCAGCAGTGCCCACTGGCACGTTGGCAAGCTGGTGTCGCGACGTGCACGAGCCAGCGAGGACAGCAGGTGACACACAGATTTGCGGAAAAGCAGAATTAGAGGTGCGGGACCCACCGAGGGGGATCACCCACGCGGAAAATGGGAAGTCAGGAAATAAGGGGAAAAAAGGAACACTTAAAAGTTAAAACTGATTTAAATAAGCTACTGCAGAACCTGATTCCTAAATTTGATGCTGTTAAGACTGAGTTTAAGAATAAAAAAAGAATTTAAAATAAAATTAATTAAATGGAAACAACAGAAAACAACTAACCTCCAAAGCTCTAAAACAGAATCAACCCAGCGTAAATAATTTTGTGTAGTTTTGTCTACTGACCATTGTCCACACAGAATGCCGCATGAATGATATATTTTTGTAGGCCAAACCCAGAAACAAGTTAGCAATTTAGCAATTCCAGTCTTATTGTCCTGAAGTCAAGGTTTTTTTTTGACTATGTATTTGGTTAAATGCCTAAAAACAAGCCCAAATTATTTTAATGTTTTATTCTATACATAAAATACATCAGTAATATGTCATGTGATTTTTTTAAAAAGCTAAATGGGACTGCTACACAGGTTTTCAGGGTCATTAAACCTCATTATGATAAACAGTTAAACTCATCTATTCACTAGTCCAATTTTAAAGCCTTGTTTAATTTATAAACATGCTCTTGCAAAACAATTTTTTTCTATTATTTAATTTTATAAAGACTGAAAGAGTTGTTGGGAGTTTAATGGTGATGATGTTGAAGTCATGTGACTGTGGTATAATTTGTTTATCCCTATGTTTAACTTTTCACTTCTAACGATTGTATTTAGTTATCAAAATACAAAAAAGTTATGTTCATTTGTGATCCATTTACACAATCCAATACACTAGTGTGAACACACTACTTGAACAATTTATACTATAAAACAGCACAGAATAGTGCAAGTATGGAGCCCCAAACATGGCATGTGCACGATTTACTATTTCGTTTCCTCAATTTATAAAATATGCGCACGATTTAATAATTTGTTCCCTCGATTTGCTAAATCGTGCACACGATTTATAAATCAAGAGAAGAAATTAGTAGATTGTTTGCACAATTTAGCAAATTGAGGGAACGATTTAGCAAAACAAGAGAACAAATTAGTAGATTGTGCACACAATTTAGCAAATCGAGGGAACAATTTAGGAAATCAAGGAAACAAATTAGTAGATTGTGCGCACAATTTAGCAAATCGAGGGAATGATTTAGCAAATCAAGAGAACGAATTACTTGATTGTGAGCACAATTGAGCAAATCGAGGGAACTATTTAGCAAATCGAGGGAACAAATTAGTAGATTGTGTGCACAATTTAGCAAATCGAGAGAACGATTGAACAAATCGAGAGAAAATACATTAGTAGATTGTGCACACAATTTATCAAATCAAGGGAATGATTTATCAAATCGAGGGAACAAATGAGCAAATCGAGGGAACGAAATAGTAATCATGTGCACATTTTAGTACAGTTTTTAGTACAGTTTAGTATAGTTTTAGCACATGAGGGAACAAATTTGTAAATTAGTATACAAATGATGACACACCATATGTTTAATGTATAACTGCAGATGGCATTATATTCAGAAATGTATTTTTCTATCCATTTTTGTATAACAATTAATAAGCATTTATAGTCAGATCAAATAATAATATTACTTCCAATAAAACACACTGCATTATGGGAAAAAAAGTTTTCCGTGCAGTGTACTCTACGGCTGCGTTCCATTCTGAAGGGCTCATCCCTACAAAGGATTAACCCTCCTGAGTGAGAGCTTCAAAGGAATCAAGGGTGTAGGGGACCAAAATACTGTACCTTGGAACCCAAATTGGCGTCATCTTGCTGAGCCAATCAAGAATTAAACCTGTGCAAAGAATCATGGGTGCAAAGTCTGTTAAATGTTCCCTGTGAAATCCTTAATTCGGAAGGCCCCCTTCATGTTGCCAGTTTTGAGCATTTTGGTTTGGTTTGGAACAACTCTTCACTATGGTAGCCATGATTGTTCTCACTCCAGAGCAAACGTTGGAGGCAGAAATATCCTGTTTTGAATGCAGCATATATGTAATGGGTTGCATGAACATTTGCATACTGTGCTTAGTGTGCATACTGTACAAAGCAGAAACAGTAAGAGTAGTATGGTAGTACGCTATGCTATTCTGAACAGCCATTGTGTGCAGTATGCATCAGACGACCAGTGAACAGACTGTGGGCGGTCTGTGGGCATGTTGCCTGAGGCTTTTCAAAAGGTAATTATTATTTCAAAATCACAAAAAAAGACAACTAGTCTTATGTAAAACAAAATTAAAAAAATAATAATGAAAGATAAAACCAATTGAAAATATGTGATTTTTAACATTCAGGTGAGGAGATCACAACAGGAAGGTAAAATATGTTCCAGTGACACTGAAAAGGGAGTGAAAAAAAGATTGAACAGGATACTGGGCAGTGTCGTGTAGCCTGCAGTGGTCAATTCCCCACGGTACTGCTTCCTTTGTCAAATACCCTCGCTACCATCTTCCAAACACACACACACACACACACACACACACACACACACACACACACACACACACACACACACACACACACACACACACACACACACACACACACACACACACACACATACACACACACACACACACACACACAGAGACAGTGCCTGAGGGTTTATGTCCACCATCTTATCACCATGCAGTGGCAGCTCTCTCTCTCTCTGGACTCTGGGTGAATTCCCTGTGCTGTCAGGTTCCTGTCACATCAGCAGAGCTAACAGAATATAAGAGAGAGTGGGAGAAATATCCAGAGTGAGATAGACAGAGGGAAGGGTGGCCAGAAAGGGGTGGTGGGGGGGGTGTTCTGTTTGTGTACTGTATAGATTCACAGCCATAGGCAACGACTGGATAACCTTCCTCCACCCCTCACAACCTGATCTCTACTTCAGCTTCTGCTTCAGAGTTGCACAGCTGCATAAAACATCCTCAGTTAGATTTTGGCCCTCAAGCAAGGTGTAAACTTGACCTGCAGCAACTCATGCAAGCTTAAACTCATTGGTTTATCAATTTCAAGCCGAGGAAAAGATTCTTAATGTGACTTAGTATAGCATAGACAGGCAGGTTTATCTGTGTATAATGATGAATGTTATGCTGTGTTATGTTGTATTACTCCATGAAGATATACTTTATAAACCACACACTCAGAACACCTTAACATAGCAACAACCTGGCAACCAACAAGAACATCAGAATGGGGGAACACAATCGATACTTTTCCCACATTCAGGAAACAGGCCTCCATTAAATGTGTTGCACACACACAAATATTTGGTTTGAACTGTTCTGGAACAGAACTTGTTTTGTCCTCTTTTGGATGTCCAAACAAAAGTATTTTTGCTTTCACAACGAAACACATAGCGTCTCCATGAAATGGTGGGCGCGACAACAATACTTCAGTGAGATTTAAAGCTACACCTTCTTTCTTTGCGTGAACATTTGGCCGGTGTTATGCAAATCTTCCCACACAGTGAAGTAGACATGTGGGGGCATATAAAAGAGGCGTTTTAGGAGGGCGTGGACGAGTCTTAACTTTTAAATAGAATATCACTTTGGGTTTGAGACTTCAGTCTTTGCAACTTTAGGGATCTTATCTATTCACAAACAGCTTGTAAAAATCCAAAGAGAAAGGAAGACTTGAAATCGCATCATATGACTCCTTTAAAGAGCAATTTGCAACCACATAGTAAAGAGCAAATAGCAACTCAAAAAAAAAAAAAATACATCTGAAACCAGGCAGTTTGCATTGGCAACCAGGCAGAATCAGGGGAAAATTACTGAGACTTGGTTTGGTTTTTCACTTAAGCTAAGTAAACCTCCAAGCAACGCTCTAGGAACTATATTTCAGACTATTTAGCAGCAGCATAGCAATATCATGTCAACCAGAAAGCAACACTAGAATAGGTGGAATCAGAGCCGTTGAGAAACAGAGCTGCGACACTCACATAGGCTTCCATAGGAATGGAGCAATGTGGAAGTAAAGCATGTCATTGAGCAGCTAATAGAGGGTATTCATTGATGTCACTTTCCCACCAGAACACGCCCCTCAGTCGAACTAAGTGGCAAAAGAGCCTGCTGCATGACTGGATCTAATAGGGAAGCTGTGAAAATGTGAGTAAAACAATTAATAATCAGTTTAAACTAAAGGTTGTTGGACTCCATATCGTGTTCCTTTTTAGTGTTTCCAACTTATCAAAGATCCAGTGGTCCAGAATTGATATGCAGCCAGGAATCATGTTTCCTGAAATGTATGTGTCTGATTTCAATGCCAGGTAAATACATAAAGCAAACACATAAAGTCCAGTCAAAAACATCTAGCAGAATATAAGATATGGTAAATATTTAATTGATGAATGGTCAGTTAATACGATATATAACAGTAAAATATATAGCGTACAATTTAAATGTAAAATTCAACATATAATAACTACAAATCTGTGTGTTCGCTGCCTGGAGTCCATTTGCTTCTTTGAACGGCAGAGATCCATTTGCTTCACCTTTCAGAAGCTTTCGTCAGTCTGTAAAAATATACCTCAGATTTCTTGTCAAATCTATTTGTACAGTCATTCACAAAGCTCTTTCTCTTTTTAGATGTGTTTTGTTTGTTCTGTCACAGCATTCACACTGTAAACCGACGCTGCCATTCAGTCTTTTTGCCACTCAGTGGGAGGTGTTGTGCCAAATTCTGCACCCCACCAGATTATGTACCCCCTCGTAGAAGTGTCTACCTGATTGCATAATCCTAACCTCACCCCGATCGTAACCCCTTCCCCACACCTAACCCAAAATCTACTAGGACAAGGGGGTGCATACTCTGGCAGGGGTGAAGAATTCGGCACCACAGGTGACAGAACTGCAGTCACTCTAGCTGACAGTGATGTCGTGCATACCCTGTATAGTTCCAAACAACCAGTCCAGCATTGAAGTCTATCCTTTTCAGTGATTCTCAAGCACACTCACCAGAAAATTGAAGAAATTACAAACATTTTTGACAAACACCGCAATAGCAACAATAACCAGATGCTAACTGTCATATTTTTAAGTCTTTCTGCAATCTTTCTCTCCCTGTAGGAGGTTGAATGAGTTTCAGTGAAGACATGCCCATTCAAGGAATACAATAAATAATTTTGCTTAATGCAATTGGTTGCCTTGTGTTTTTACACATTATTTTAAACTTTTTATTAGGTTAAATTCCATATTTGCTTGTTTTTGTAATATTAACTTATGTTGTATGCTTGTATGTGAGTAGTTAGCCTTTTTAAATGTAACATTTAAAAACTACAACATCTAAAAATCAAGTGTTTTGTTCATAAATATTCATAAATATGTTGTTGTCTAAATATACATTAAAATGCAAAACCTAAAAAAAATGAATAAGCAAGTATGACCGGCAAAACTCTTTTGAGCAACTAGTTCAGAGCTACATACATATTAAACCGCCATACGGTTATCTAGTGGTGAAACCTTGGCATTACATAGGAATATTATTTGTCTGACCACCATACACCTCTAATTTGCCTTAAATTTAAATGTTTTTCTGTATTTTAACCCTAAATACTAGACTAATTGTGATATAAATAATAAGCAAGAAAGTGTTTTAATTGGTCATTCATGGATCATAATTATTGCACACATGATTTATTACCAAAAATCTCCTCAAAATATCAACCAAATACAACTGAATTAAAATATAGTACAATTATTTAATTGATTAAACACTTAAGGTGTTGGGTCACATTTGACTGCAAAGGAAAATGAGAACATTAATGATGTCTTTTTATCACTCCCCAGAATAGAATGGGATTGTAAAGCGTAGTTTGCGTAGTAATAAATACACAAACAATGCACGTTATGTGTTAATAATTAGCAGAAATTGCTGCAAATATAGTGAAACTGCTGCCTATTCTATCTAAACCCATTCAAACACATGGACAGTGTTCTTTGGAACTATTACATTTCTGGGTGGAATATATAATAAGCCCAATAAGGGTAATGTGTCCTGGCAATTGTTCCAGGAACCTGTGTGTGTGTTCACACACAACCCGTAAAGGTCCCATCATGAACGTTCATCTGCCTTCAAAACACCCTGTAAAAATATTGCACGATAATGTGTGTCATCACGACGACACATAGTTTACGGCATTGGTTCTGGCTTTTGTTCACACAGAGCTCGTTCCAGGACTGAACCCGTCAATGTTAGATCCCCAACCTGGGATCGATCCCGGAATAAATCCCGGGACGTGTTTACGTTCACACAGAAGGCAATCCAGCAATTTTCTGGGGCCAACGTGCAGTTTGAAAGGGGCTATAGAGATACAGTGGGAGCCACATAGCAATGCCCTAATAACCACATAGCAACATACTAAAACCATTCAGAACACCTTAGCATCTGCATAGCAGTACCCTGGCAATAAGAACATCAAAATAGGATGAATATCATAGTGACACAGAAAACCACCTGGCAACAACCTAGCAACCACATAGCAATATGCTTAAAACAAACGCCAGTGCTGTGTTTTGAATGGGAAAGCAGCACTCTAAAATCTAGTTTTAAGAGGAACGCTGTTTCTTGCTGCCACAGACAGCAGAGAGGCATGTAGGGATCACATTGATGGGTTGTAGCATATAAATGTTAAAGACAGACAGACAGAGAGAAACATGATGGTCTCCGAGTGGAAAAGCAAGAAACTGGCTGAGAGGAAGGGAAGAGTGAGAGAGTGAATGACTGAGAGAGAGAGAGAGAGAAAGAGAGAGAGAGAGAGAGAGAGAGAGAGAGAGAGAGAGAGAGAGAGAGAGAGAGAGAGAGAGAGAGAGAGAGGACAGGCAGCTGTAATTGGCAGTCATTCTTTGTTGGAGAAGGCCGCTGGCTTTAATAGGCTCTGTTGGTGACTTGAGCAGTGAGGTGAAAACTGTGTACACAAACACACACACACACACATACACACAACCACCCATCCCCCAGAATTGGGAAGTGCCTGACCACCCATCTCACCTCCCATTGCCCTGCACCATACAATCAGAGTGAGTGAGAAAGAACGCTCATGTCGTATTACAACACCAGCAAATGTAACCTCACAAACACTGACTGAAGAAAAAAACATTACGTTAATGTGAACATGAAATAGGTTTCACTCCAGTTTTGACATATATGTAGCGGTCAAGCAGTGCAACACTAATGTCGAATTGTGTGTGTATGCGTGTCTGGCTGTATTAGGATATAATTGTCGAATGAGCCACAATTCCCGTTGGTAAATGTGGTGTATTGATTGGTTTGGAGGAGATTGTTGGATAGTGGTCAAGTCCAATTAGGAGTGAGATGGAACTCTCACAGTTCCCGCGGCTAAGAAACATGACATCATGATGTGTGAAGGGTCCACGAGATTTGTGATTTCAACACTGAGCACATAAAAGTTTATTTAACAACATCACCAATAACTGGAGTGTATATTTGTAAAGGGGTCATGAACTGCCATTTTTTGTTATTTTGTACTGTTTTCTGAGGTCCCCTTATAATGTTATCAAGATTTTACATCAAAAAACTTCATAATAATAAATAATAATCACAAACATCACTTCATCCATTACTCTCCCTCATGTCATTCCAATCCTCTCTGACTGACTTCTGTAGAATGAATGGGTTTTGATTGAATTTTAAAAATTTCTACCAAAAAAATTTGTTTCTGTGCAATGGAAGCTTATGTCACTAAAACAAATTATTTGTTTGTGCAAGCATACTTAGCAATAAAGCAATAAAGCTCTTTCTACATTCAAACAATCTTTATTGCAACCATAACTTCGGTTTTCCTTGAGAGACGGGAATGAGACATAGCGTCGGAAGCTGATGCTTTGGGGACACCCTTCTTACTAAACCTACCTGAAATCTCATTGCACAATGTCAGTGAAGTTGCAACTCCACTGGCCAATGCCAACCAAGACAGCAATTAGGGGCAGGGCCCCGCTGTTATATAATGTGCCATCTACGCAGCATAAGCTCAGAATCTTCCGAGTGAACCAACAGCGTAGCAGACCTGAGCTGGGAACATGGCAGCTTACGCCATGTCTTATTCCTGTCTCTCAGGGAAATGAGGTTATGGCAGTAACCGGAGACGTTCCCTCTCAAGAACGATTCACTCGACATGGTGTCAGAAGCTGATGGGGAGTGTATAGAACAACGGCATGGGAACAGTGAAGAAAAAACCTCAGCCTTAGCAAAGCTAATATGAACAGTTCTTGCCAATACACGTAGAATAATCCATGTGACTGATACTGTGTGCATTACACTGGCTTCTGCCTTCTAGCTATGCTCTGCCATTAAAAAGAGGCTCAATAGTCCAAATTTCTAAGTAATCAACTTTAATCCGGTTGATGGAAGTACAAATTTCAAATTACAAATTATCAAAGCGTTGGTTTGGCTCATTGGTTACTTCCGATTAACTGATAAATCACCATCTTATGGTCACCTGGAAACCAGTGACCGGTTGAATCTTGAATTTTGACAGGTATTTATGTGTTTGTGTGGTATCCTATAAATAAATATAGAAAATACAAAGTTACAACACTATTTAACCTTACTGAATTAAATTATGTACAACTTTACATATATAAGTGGCATTTCTAATAAATATACACTGTGTAACTCAGCCATGGAAATGATGACGCAGTTACAATAAACTGTGCTGTTCAAAAATGCCGTCATTAATGTGTATCGTATATAAACATCATGATTCCCACTTACTGACACAAATTAAGCACTGTGAAATTACAGAGGTCAAGTAGATGCAAATTACATACTACTTCTGCTGATGCTTCTTGACAGCTTGTCTACCCTTTAGGATCCAGTAGGTCCTCCTCAGTTCAGAGAAAACTCAATCAGGTCCAGCATGGAGAAGCCGATGGTCAAAGTCTTTGATTATTAGCTTTGTCACTGGATGATTAGGATAAAGCACTATTGGGTGGATTTCATCCTCCTCTAGTACCTCTGCTTCGCAGAGTCAACCACCTGCACAAATCACACCCAGGGATTGGTCGTAAACTGAATAAAAGAGTTCTTAGGTGACTACTGGTTGGCACTTGTTTCTGTATTTGTAATGCTTTGAATTCTTCAGGAAAGATGTCTGTTTGTGCCCTACGTAGGAGTGCAATTTCAGTCTGAATGCGTGCTTCAGCAGACATGGATGGTGTAACCACCCCATGAGTGGTTTTGTATGCAGCCTCTACTAGCTTTTCCCAAGAATCATAATTGGCTAGATCGAGCACTAGATTGTCAATGACTGACATAGTGCCACAGAAGGTAGTTTTATGCAATTCCTCCTGTCCTACAAAGTTTAGTGATGGGCATGTAGGCCACTGACTTGGAGATTGAAGCAAGAATGAGGGGCCATCTCTCCATCTGCATGGAACAGACAATTCTAACAACTTTCTTCCCCTCATTATGTTATCTGCAGGATTGTTGTTGGAAACAACATACCTCCAGTTGTCTACTCCTACAAGATCTTGAATCTCTGAGATTCGGTTTCTCACAAACACTTTATACTGGTAGGACTCTACCAGTATCCAACTCGGTACTATTGTAGAGTCTGACCACATTGTAGTTTGTCTGAGATTGAAGCTAAGTTCTGTCTGTAGGACTTGAGCTAGTTGGGCTCCAGTCAATGATGCACAAAGTTCTAAGCGAGGCATTAAAAGCTGCTCTTTGGTGCAACGAGGGACCTGGCCATGACAAAGGACACCTGAATGTGGCACAGCTTATCCTCCACTCTCAGGTAGGACACAGACCCATAGGCCTGCTCTCACGCATCGCAAAATATGTGGAGATAAACAGCTACAGAGAGGGAGTAAGCATATTAGGGAAAGTAGCTTGCCTTCAATAGGATTATCCCATCCTCTATCCTTCTTCCAGAGTGCCTGAATAAGGACTTTGGCCCGGGTGGTGTATGGAATAATAAACCCTATAGGAACTTTTGGGCTAGCAAGTGTTTTATACACATTTCTCATGGTGGGTGCTTTGTCAGACATGACTTGTTGCTTATACCTGATGGTATCAAAGACACAGTGCTACTTTAGCCCATAAGTAGATTCTTAAGGGGTCCATTTAGTCTTCAGTCAGCCAGAGTTCACAATACTGTGATCTTGCTTCAGTTGGAAGGTGAGCTATCACATCTGGGATGTTGCTTGCCCATTGCTGTATTTCGAAACCTCCAGCAGAGAGAAAATCATTGAGCTTATCAATTAAGTATTTGTCAATTGTCCACATAGAAAGCACACAGTACAGACTCCATCACATCTTTAATGCCGGCTATATGGTCTCTGACGTGTCTTTGGAGAGCGTAGACTGTGCAGCATGGGCTGCAAGTTGTTCCAAATGGCAACACCTCTGGACTGCGCTCTCTCTCCATATTCCTCCTCAGGAAACGAAGCAAGTGCTGGTCTTTAGGGAGAAGCCTCACCTGATGAAACATAGACTTGATGTTGCCACTGAGCACTACTGCATGCTCTCTAAACCGTAGTAGTACACAGAGTAAAGCTGGACCCAGAGTAGGTTCTGGCAGTAGATTGTCATTCAGACAGGCTTGCTGATGGCAATATGAACTGTTAAAAACTACTCTGGTCTTACCATTATGATATACCATGTGCTGTGGTATATACCAAGACTCAGGGGATTTGTTGGCTTCATCAACTGTGATTCTCACTGCATAATCAACATTCTCTAGTCTATTTCAGCATTGTAGGATGCTGCTTCTTCAGGATTATGGCTCTGTCTGTGCTCAGTAGATCTGAGTAGAGCCATTACTGCAGTGGGAGGAGCCTGGAGGTGAGCAGTATTCTTTTGATGGAAAAGAGCAGTTGCATAATGGCTAACTCCATTTACTAGGACACACACAGTTTTCTCTTCAAGCATTTCCATAGCCTATTGGTCTTGTTTAGAACGGGTCACTTCTCTGACACTCTGGAATGGCAAGGTATCTAACTGCCAAAGTTTATCCACGTGCTGATTTAGGGCTTGAGCAAGGGAAAGAAACATTGTGTGCGAACAGGAGCTTTCACCTTGTGGGTGGTGCTGAAAGGTTATGGGACCTTGAACTGTCCATCCCAGCAGAGTATGAGTTGCAATGGGAGTTCCTGATGGGCCCAAACGAACGGGACTAACAGGCATTATCAAATGTGGATTATCAGATCCGATGAGCACCATAGGCTGTTCATCCCTGAATGCCTTTAATGGGATTCCTTTCAGATGTCCATACATCCATTTTAAAATGTCTGCTGGGCATGGCTGTTGAGTCAGGTTAAATTCACTAGCTGAGAAGGCATGTACAATCTGGAACTTAACCTTTGGGTTTGAGAGAGCAGACACTTCAAACGATACAGCAGTCCCCTGAAGCTGGACAATATCCTATCTGATTGTTCTCAGCGTTAAGACTTCATCTGTACCTTTCAGGCCAAGATGCTTCACTGCTGCTTCCAGTATGACTGTCCGTTCTGAACCATTATCCAATACAGCGAATGTATTAAGTGTTATTTTACCATTATGAAGCTGGATGGGGACTACCTTTAACATGACCATCCCTGAATGGCTTTATCCTTATAGATAGTATGAGGGGATTTACTGAGTGTGAGAACACTTGGAGTTTTGGTAGTTGCAATGTTGTGTAGAATATCAAGATGTTGGCCACCACAGCATGAACAAGATTTCTTTAGAGTGCACTTGTCAGGCTTGTGTACATGACCACACCACCAACACCGTTCTTTCTCATTTATCCAGTTAGCCTCTTCAGACTGACTCAGTTTGGCAAATTCTGCACAAGCACTGAAATAATGGTCCTAGTTATTACAGTAGGGGCAGAATAGCTTAAATATTTATCTTCTTTTGGTCATGACTGTGGATGAAGCAGAAGGAGAAATGTCACTGGACTATGGATCAACTTTGGTGTCAACACTGTCTCTGAAACTCGGAGGGAGATTTGTATAGCTTGAGACCTTTTCTCAAACCACTGAGTGAAGTTGTGTCGAGTGGAAGTCAAGTAGTACTGCTCATGAAAATTCCTTGGGCAAGATGATGTTCAATGAAGGAATCTCTGTAATTGACATCGCTTTGCAGTTCAGGTCAAGCAGGACCATTCAGTCGGTAACTTCAAATGGTCAAGAAGAACTTGGTACTTATAATCCTCAGTCAAATGGGGATAAGGTCCAAGTATGCTGTCAAGTCCCTTCTTGAGTATGATAAAGTCACTCTCTTTACCTGAAGTGAAAGGTAACAGTTTAGGCTTTGGTATACCATAGGAAGCAGGAATAGCCATTTCCATCAAACCTGGCATTGTAGGCAGGTTTGGGTAGTTACTCAGGACAGCTGTTTGAATTGGAGCTGGATTGCCAATTGCTTGGGATGGAGCATACTGTGAAAAGAAGTAAGATGAGTGAGGTTGCAGAACTTGTGAGAATGATCTCTGAGGTGGTGGCTAATAGTATGTGGTTTGAGTATCTAGTTGGCTCTGACTGCTAATGCCGGTTGCTGCACTTGCTGCATGTGAGGAGGGTGTGGCACATTTGACAGGTATTTATGTGTTTGTGTGGTTTCCTATAAATAAATGTAGAAAATACAAAGTTACAACACTATTTAACATTACTGAATTAAATTATTGTAATGCCACACCACCAGAGGGAGCCCTCGCGTGAGTACTGACTGTACACTGCTACCTCTGCTTCTACAGTCATTTCCTGTTTGACATTATTTAACATGAAACAGCAGTGTTTAAGAAGATCAGAAGATCGTTCGATTACTTCATCCAACAATTGCAAGCATCCAACAATTGCAAGAAGTGTTTGAATATCCTGCAAGGGGCAAGGATATATCAACCCAGCTTCTGCAATTATCGCAAGGCACCAGTACAGCCGCTGAGTTCGCCATTTTGTTTAGAATGCTTGCTGCTCAAAGTGGATGGAATGATGTCTCTCTTAAAGCCGTGTTTCAGAGAAGCCTCAACGCTGATCTACAGGCAGAACTGGTGTGTAAAGGGGAGAGCTTATCATTCTCTGACTTTGTAACATTCCCAATAAAGATCGATAATTTGATGAGACAAGCCCTATGAAGAAGCATTACTAGAGAGATTCTGCCTATTTCTCCAAATGTTAATCAAATCATAACGTCATCTACCACCAAGCTGAGTGATGAATCCAGGCAAGGAGGATTTTCCAAACTCTCTGAGATTGAAAGAGCTAGGTGACATCAACTAAGTTTGAGTTTTTACTGCGGTGAACCAGGCCATCTCTGTCAGGGATGCCCACACAAGGCCCAAAACCCCATTCTGGTAAATATGAAACACTTCTCTCTGCCAAGTAACCAGTCCCTCAAACTCCCTCTCACCCTGAAAACTGAAGACATGTCCATTTCATTAACAGCAGTGATTGACTCTGGAGCTGCAGTAAACCTCATCCACAAGGATCACGTCAAGAAATATCATATACCTAATCAGCCCTGCAAACCACCCATCAAGATTAAAGCCATCAATGATACTTCCATTGGGGATGGAATATTTAATTAAACCAAGTCATTAACCCTTCAAGTTGGTTTATTTCACCAGGAATCCATATCCCTCTATATCATCGACTCTCGAAAGCATGAAGTCATCCTAGGATTTCCATGGCTGTCTGTTCATGACCCCTTCATTTCCTGGCATCAGGGTGAGTTGACCAAGTGGTCTGCTTTCTGTGAGAGTCATTGTTTTTTCTCAGTTCCCCAACCATGCTATACAACCAGCATAGAAAATCCCACAAGTACCAAGGCAGTTAATATTCCCCCATGTTATGACGACTTCAGAAGTCTTCAGTAAAACCAAGGCTACACAATTACCACCATCCCTGGGACTGTACTATCGATTTACTCCCCAATGCTATGCCTCCCAAAAGTAGAATTTACCCATTATCCAGAACTGAAACCCAAGCCATGGATGAATATATTGAGTAAGCCTTAAGTTCAGGATTTATTCGGCCCTCTACGTCACCAGCTGCAGCAGGGTTCTTCTTTGTAGAAAAAAATGATGGAGGACTGAGGTCATGTATTGATTAAAGAGGACTGAATAATGCCCCAGCCACTAGTTCCTTTAGCCCTAGAACAGCTCCGTAAGGCTACAATATACACTAAACTCGATCTACGGAGTGCATATAACCTGATCAATGGAGACACTGGCTCGAGGGAGCAGTCCATCCCTTTCAGGTGATAACTGACCACAAGAACCTGGAATACATCAAAGGTGCTAAAAGACTCAACCCACGCCAAGCTCGCTGGTCCCTCTTCTTCACTCGATTCCAGTTCACTGTGACCTATTGTCCAGGCAGCAAGAACAGTAAGGCAGATGCTCTCTCTAGACAGTATGACCTTCCCCTCGACAGTCATACTCCAGAAAGCATACTCCCACCATCTGTAGTCATTGCCCCAATTACCTGGGATATCATGGAAGAAATACAGCGCGAACAGCTTCTAGAACCAGCCCCTGCTAACTCACCGCCCAATAAACACTACGTTCCACAGAGTCTACGTCAACAGGTAATGCAATGGGTCCACACCTCGGTCAGCTCTGGCCATCCTGGAATCTCCCGCACACTGCACCTACTACGGAACTCATTCTGGTGGCCCTCAATGTCTAAAGATGTCACTGCCTATGTTATAGCCTGTCAAGTCTGTGGCCAATCTAAGACCCCCAAGGAATTACCCTCAGGACTCCTCCAACCACTGCCCATTGCACAATGTCCCTGGTCCCATCTCTCCATTGACTTTGTCACTGACTTACCTTTGTCCAATGGTTTCAATACCATCCTAGTTATCGTAGACCGATTCTCTAAGTCATGTCGTTTGGTCCCTTTAAAAAGACTTCCCACAGCCATGGAAACCGCACAGACAATATTTAATCAGGAATTATGGCTTCCCGGAGGAAATTGTCAGTGACAGGGGCACCCAGTTCATGTCCCAAGTTTGGATGGCATTCTGTAAGCACCCTGACATTAACGTCAGTCTAACATCTGGTTACCACCCACCACCACCCACCGGACAAGTTGAATGGCTAAACCAAGAACTGGGCCGATATCTCTGATCCTACTGCCGAGAACCGCATCGATGGTCTGAATTCCTCCCATGGGTAGAGTATGCCCAAAACTCACTGACTCAGTCATCAACAGGTCTGACTCCCTTCCAGTGCATCCTTGGCTATCAACCCCCTATGTTCGTGTGGTCTGGTGAACCCTCATCGGTCCCTGCTATGGATGACTGGAGTGGGGTGTGGTGAATCGCCCCTTTCTGCCTGGTCCCCCATGTGCGGCCGCAGTCCCACCAGCAACTCGCTGTCGGTAGTGGGACATTGCCGAGAGAAATCACAATGGCTGATGTTACACTAGGCCCTAGCACCCACACAGAGAATTCCTCCTTGGCATGACCCGGTGAGTGCTGCCTCCATATGGACGAGACCCAGGAACAGGATGCAGAACTTGTGTGTTTATGGGGCTTCGACGGGAATGATAACGAATGACGAAACTCAAGAATGATAACGATAAAAGTATAAAGTAACTATAAAGTTTTAATAACAATTTGAATTTATTGTGAATAGTGAAGTCTACACCACAACTATAAAGTTATTGAGAGGAATAATATTCCTTTAAGAACTTTTTTTTTTCCAGCTAATGAAAAATAAATATATTGACAGCTAATCAGATTTATCCATCCATCTGGCTTTGAAGAGCTTGAATGCATGCTTAAAATAACAGAAATAAAGAATAAAGAAAATAAATAGGAATGACTTGGGGGTGAATAATGTTGTCGTTTTAAATGAACTATCCCTTTAATGCCTCATTATGAAACTGAAGCCATATGAATAGGAAAAATCAATTGATGAGAGCCATTTCAACACCAAGACCAAAGGTCATGAGGTAATAAAACTTGCTCCTGTTATAATCAACAAAGCTCCTATTATAAATAAACAAATACAAATGTAAAACACTGTTAATCAATGTCACATTGTTGATTATATATCTAATTATATTTTGATCTATTTGTCACTCACAGTATTAAAAAGGTAATTTGCTGAGTAAACAAAGTTGATACACCAAAAAAATAAAAGTGCATCTCTGAACAAATGCCCACTAGGCCAGAGAGGAATATAAAAGTATTTTATGTTGACATTTTGTGTGTGATTTCATATTTTGTTTGTGCAAACATGAAAGATGTTGTATTGTGTATTGTGCATGTTTGACAAAGGAGTAAGAATATAGAGAAAAGGTCGCAGGAGATTCAGCTCAGCGTCAGCTGCCCGACTTGTGTGCTTGCGGCACGGAAAGTGGGGGGGTGAATTAGATGGCTTCCTCACCGAAAGAGACCTGATCGTGGTAAGTCAGAGTTTCTCTGCCAACGTACGCAATTAAAGCCAGACACTGCCTGGACAAAGGGGGGTTGGAGGGACCGGCAATCTCAAGGAGAGCAAAAAGAAATTTTTCTTTCCGTCTGTGCTGATAGTCCTCTCCCAAGCATCAGTTCTGGTAGATTGGCCTGTGAAAGCACTGTCACCATGTGAGGTTTCATTTCTGATCTGTATTTTTGTGGATAGAGAAAAAATTGCATGTCCAACATTGGAGTGTTTCCAATGTGTGCTTAAAAAGAACTCAAATGACAGCGTCAGTGTGTTTCCTTTTCTCTGAATTAGTGGTTGATTCTTCAAATTCATAAAATGGCTCTATATTCTGATTGGACGAGACATTGTAAATAGCCAAAATTATGTTGCATTCACGTCATTGTTGGAATTACTGTAATTACTGGAAAATGAGAACTTAGATACTGCTGAGGGCTGTTTATGTCCTTAGACTCTAAATGATTTGATACCATGGCAACTAACACCAACATGGATCCATGTGCAACTTTGTTGCTGTTGTTTACAGTAAAAGTCATTACTGAATTAAACTGACCTCTAAGCTCTTGCATTTAGCAATGAAAGTACACCAAATAATACTGAATACAATACAATGGCATATCAAATAGAAACGAGTACATAATTAGCTTTAGTAGAAATTTTTGAAGTTGCTGACAATTTTGATGTTTTACCATGATGTCACGATGGATCTCTTCGATCTTTGATAAAGAAGATGCACTGCCTGTATCATTGAAATGGTACTGCTAACACAGCTTGCTCTAGGGAAACCTGTTTGGAAACAGTCATCCAAGTGTGGTGCAACTAGTTCTTCTGAAATGTGATTCATTTCTAAATGAAACAGGATATTTGACGAGAAAGAACAGAGCCAGACCAAATGCATGTTTACTAAAAAGAATGCATAAATATCTGATTGATTATTGACCAAAATCCAGCAAATCTTTAACTTATTTAAAATGTTCATAGCAAAATCAGTTAAGTAAGATAAATTTATCTTGTTCTCATGCTGAATAAAACTATATTACTCTGTAAAATAATTGTTTATTGTATGTATTACTTTACTTGAACATTGGTATTATTTTTATTATAAAGAAGAACCTCTTGTTTGTATGCAATCATAAACAAAAGTAACTGTTCAACTGTATTTTCAGGAAGAAGCTATACTTCATTCATATGTGGAGAAAGAGAGCACATGATTAACGTTTATGTCCAAATATGTTTTTTCTTAAATTCCAATTGACTCTTCTTCACAGGGAGTTTGACCAATCATAACATCAAATTCACCATTTTTGTCTGACAAACAAACCAGATTGGGGAGTAAAAGAAGGAAGAGCTGAACATCTGAGTCCTGATGGAGTTAGGCTTGGGGTAAAAGCATTAAGAAGTAGATTATAGTATATTAAACTGAATAGTAGGTGGAAACATGTGCTTTTGATGCCCACCAGTTAAACAAAAGAAGAAGACGACGGAGGAGTAGATTAACATTGGTGGACCTAAACATGAAAAACTGTGTGCATTGACTCTTTTTTGCAGTTCAAACAAGATACCTTCTTATGTTCGTTCAAGATTATTTCCTGTTACTAGTAAAGTTGAAGAGATGATCGGTACACATGCCATTTGAACAGAAACAGAGGCACAGTGATCTGTCCCAACATGTTATGCATATTGAATAATGCATATTCAAACAAAAGCCAACATGGATAAGTTGTGTGAAACAAAGCAAAATCAACGTTACTCACCTATCGAAAACAAAAAACTATGCAACCTCTGCGTCTGATTCCAGGCCTTCCTGCTCCTCGAATTCTCTTCACCGCTGGAAAGCTGCTCTGATATTTACCCCTTACCTGATCATAACCCCTCTTTTCAAAGGGGTGGTTGATTGTGATTTCACTTTTTTAACATTCGTTAGCTTGTAATGTTGTTGTTTGAACATAAACAATATCTGCAAAGTTGCAGTGCTGAAAGTTTAATGCAAACGAAAATATCATCTTTTAAAATCTAATTCAGACCATCTGATCAGTTCTAACAAACTGTTCCAATTATACACTTATTTTCACAAAGCAATGATAAATCAACTGCTCCCCGGGCGCTGCAGCAAAAATGGCTGCCAACTGCTCTGAGTGTGTTCACAGTGTGTGTGTGTGTGTTCACTGCTCTGTGTGTGTGCACTTTGGATGGGTTAAATGCAGAGCACAAATTCTGAGTATGGGCCACCATACTTGGCTGAATGTCACGTCACTTTCACTTTCATGAGACAACAACAAACAAACAAACCATTAAGAGCCATGCTTGCACAGGTGCTGCGTGATCTTCTTCATATTCTCTATGTTATTCTAGTAATTAATATTCTCTGGCTCAAATTGATAAGCCATATAGAAGATGTCGTTGTTTACCATACAACCAGAGCACATTCTGAGCTTGAGAGAGGCGGGAGGTTCAGACGCACTCGAGGCAGTTTAGCGAATCACAACACACTGAGCCAGCTAACCAATCTCAGCCAATCGCGTATTTGTGAGGGAGGTGCTTCATAATAAAAGGAAATAAATCGAGGTGTTTGTCAGAGAAGAGACCAGGCGGGAAGGAAGTCGACCGGAAGTTGAAGTCGGCCGCGTGCCGCCATCTTGTAGCAGAACTTCACTTGCGTTAGCATCCCATTGACTCCCATTCATTTTGGCATCACTTTGACAGCGAATAACTTTACATCTGAGGCGTTTAAAAACTCAATTTGTCCATTATTTATTTCTAAAGATACACGACAATGTATAAAGGGCTCCATTACCTTCTATGTTACATTATGGCCCCGTAGAAACAGTTTTTGTAAAAATAGGCTAACGATTGCGTCATAACCACTTGACTCTCTGTCGCACAGTAGAGAAATTACCGTACAGACAGGAGGAGCTCGCAGGCAATCGGGGAGACGTCAAGAGAGAAGCCCATAGATACAAGCCCTGGTGTTACATTTTAAAATACTATACAAAATAATTAATCAGAATACTTACTCCTGCTCACTCACGCCAAAGAACTCCCCGCTCAAGCTCGCCGTCTCTGCAAGATTAAAGATGGCAGTTTTCACGCACAGCTACTAGAAGATTTACATCTGTCAGACAGGTTGCTGAAGTCATCAAGCTTAGTTTGAGTCTGCGGGGTCAGAAAAGGAAGTGCTAAAAATCTTCACTTGTCTCAATTGAGTTCCAATGGGGTCGCTGTGTCCATTTCTTTTACTGTCTATGGAAGAGACAGATCGGTGTGAAATACAGGTATATTATGTGAAAAATGTGTTTTTTTTAAACAAAGCATGAACCAAGCCTAGAAAAAAACAATAAACCACCCCTTTAATGTTTTGTTTCTCTGATATTTTCCTATTTTTTTTTATCTGCCATCTCTCTATCTATAGTCTATTTACTATCCATCCTGTGCACCAAAAATAATTAAGCGCTCTCTTCTATCATTGCAAGACACGCCCCATACTGCTGATTGGCTGCAAGTGTGTTTAGGGACTCGGTTTACAGTTTAATTGTGCTCTAAAATTGACTGTAAAGGAGGCTTAGGATAAAAATAACTATTTAATTAATTTAAAAGTTTAAAATGGTATAAATAGTCCAATTTCAAAGAAAAAAATTTACTCATTGATATGAATTTTAAAATGGTACGCTATTCCCCGTTAGCATGCTACGTTTAAAAGGCCGTCCTCAATAACTTGGTTATTGGTAAAATTATGAATACTGTTTAAACAACCTCAAGCCTTCTGCGATTATTTTGTGACTAAAACAAAGAGGACAGAGCAACATAGGGGAGCAGTAGGAGGAGGACAGAGGAGATGAGAACCGGACACGTTGTGCTTTTCCGCCGTCTCCCAGCGGGAGTGTAATATCGTGGCACCTGCGCGCTGACACGCGCACCTGGAAGTGCCGCTATGCTGCTCGCAGCACTGCTGCACCAATTATAGCGCAACATCTCGCTCTGCCGTTACCATAGTAGCGCCGTGCTCCTGTTCCCCTGGAACGAATGAACCGTGGGGGAGCGAATATCTTATCAACCATCGCCCTGGTTACCGCGCTCTCTCTCAACACGCGCCCCGTCGCTTGAGTGAGAGGCCAGAGCAGGCGCCCTAGCTGCTAATGTGTGTGTTTTGGACAGAGCTGCAGACATGAGCACAGAAGGCTCTGGGTGATGTTGATAAGACTGAAGGAGCCTATGCAGCGTCCCTCACCCGCTCTGTGATCGTGGGCCATCATTTCAAATGTGCACATGCACCCTAAATTGCATGCTAAAGAATCTGATTTGCTGGGATATACAGATTGGACATTGCATGTGGGGTAGGGCGGCGTTCAAATAGTTTCTGATGGCCGTGCACCTGGAGGAGAACAAAACATGCTCGGCCCCTCTACACTGCGTTTTCTCTCTCCCCATGCGGCCCTCTGGCTCGCTCGCTCTCTTCGGATTGATGGCCACGAGGAGTGAGACAGACAGACTCGGCCTGCAGAGAGAAAAAAAAGCTTTCACACTCTCATTCACTCCTACACCACGGACAAAAATATCACGCTCAGTTCACTGCTTTAACCCACCCACAACACAAACACACACTCATTCTCACACTTGCGCACGGTTCAGTCAGAAGAAAATTATGAGTGCTCATTGATTTCACCTCACATGACTTCCTCCGTCCATGACTTTCTTTGTGAACGCAAACCCAAAATGAAACCAAAATATCAAATAAGCATGTTTCAAAGAGCATCATTACTGAAGCTCAAGTCAAGTTGTAATCATTCATTAAGTGGTCATCACCATGCTAAAATGCTATAAAATTGACATATATTTCGACAACGACTATAGAAATGTTTGGTTTGCACCTTTTTATTAAATTGAGAACTGCCAAGACCTCAGAATGGTTGGCTTTGGACACATATACATGCATTAATTTACGCAGACCGTTAATTTTGGCCCCATATGGCACGGGAACGGCGTACTGTTGGATTTTGACTAGAAATCATTTTGGTATTGTGCATTTCACTCAATCTAGATCAGTATTGGGGCGAACCTGTTCAGTAGGACTCAAGCATGAAGAAGAAGGGAAAAAAACACCAAAAAGACAATTACATCTAAAAAAAAAATCACTTATACATATTGGTGTCCATGTTACGTGGATGCCCTTAAGCCCCTTTCACATGAATAGCGTCAATGCGTGTCTCAACAAAAGCACCTCGCGCTTTGACGCTCATGTGCAAAGCGTTTACAGATAGCTTACAGAAGGGTGAGTTTACATGGTTGCTGGGCAGAAAGAAACCAGAGAACCATTCACAATGAAAATGAAAGTGCTAACAAGTTTGTAGGCTTAAAACAGAAAGGAAATCACTTGTCGAACAAGAGTTTATGAAACTTTTCTCATAATGCTTTAGACAGATGTTGTGTCAAACAGCTCAAGGTGTCACAATGGGGTATTGTCTGGTAATCCTTGTCTATATTATGAAAACTTAATGACAAATGGAGTTTAAGTTGAAACAGTCTAAATTTAAAGCATCATAGAACAACAATTGTACATGTTCAATGATGCAAACCATGTGAAAAGGACTTAAAGGAGTACTGGAGATCAGGTCTTAGGGCAATTCAGCAATTAAAAATTCTAATCGTAGAAATATTATCATTAAACATCAATAATTTCCTGAATTTTGGAGGTCCTGGTCTGCTGTTTCCCATCTGACCAACTCCAAGAGGCTACAAGAAAAAAGAGGCGGGTCCTACGCATAGCTGGTCTACATAGTGTAGTTCCATCAGCTTTGCCTTCCATCCAATATCAGCAGGCCTACAGCATTTAAAAACAAATAAACAGAACATCAAACCCAAAAGGACCTTTCAGGCATGTCTGTAGTAAGGGATGCTACATTAGAGTGTTTTTCATGGTCATCTTTGTATCAAATATTGAGCAACTTGAAAACTTGAATGAAAAAATAAAAATAAAAAACACCCCCCCATCCCCAACATAAAAAGGCAATCGTAACATTGAGGCAGTCAGTAAGAACCACTGTGCTAAATTACAATAGTGCTCCTTAATTATCACAAGCTTAAAAACAGAGCCTTGGGATTACATTCTCTAAACGAAATTACGGCATTTCTCCACACATGGACAAACAAAACCACTAAACACACAAATAAAAATGATTGTCCGTTTTCCATTTGGTGGTAAATAGTTCCAGAGTATCCAATAAAGGGCAAGATTCCAAAGTAGGACTCAGATGGTTCCAAAATGGAACACAAGAAAAAAGAAAAATGGAATGACATTCTGCCATTCCCTGTTTATTTTTGGTTCAGGACATGTTCGTTCTCAAATAGTGCTTTCATTCCACTCTTCATTTGTTTTATTTGTTTGTTTGCACCCAGTGTTTACAAGTGCCACAGCTTTCCTAGTGGGAGTGGCATCGCTGTCCATTGGGAGTCCTTCATTATGGGATGGAAGTCATGGGAGGAGGGTCCAGCTGCCCTACGGAAACCATCGGAAAGGAGCTCCGGTTGGCAGCATCACCTTCTTGGAAAGACAGAGGAAGGAAACAAGGAAAGAAAACACTGTGAGTCATTGATAATATAACATAAACAAAAACAATGGAGCAGTAAGAAAAAGGGAAATGTCTCATTAAACTGCATTCTCAAGCCTCATCTCCAGACCTTTTTCCTTTTCCGTCTCAAATCCCTCTCTTTCTGCGTAGCCAGACTTGCTAAGACCGTTAAGGGCTGAAATACCGCAGTGGTGCAAATGGCAGATTTTTTCCCAGCTTGCTTTTGGACTGGGCAGGGGTAGTCTATGGCTCTGGGACTTTGGGAGAGTGGAGACAACGGCAGCGTTTCCTGGGAAGAGGTCCAGAATGAAAGAACGAAGGACCGAGGGAGAAAAAGAGGGAGGGGAGCGTTCCCTTCATCATGAAGTAACATGCGCAGGCAATGATTTCACCTTACATGACCTAGTCCTTTTCTCTGTTTCCCAAACACACGCTCTCACTCTCTCATTACTCTCTGACAGGGCTTTGGCGTTTGTATGCGCGCACACACGCATCCAGACCCCCTTTTCCCTCATCGACCCCATAGACAAGCCATACAGATGGGCTGTCGGCCCATGCACATGGCCAATCAGACAGAGCATGAGTGCATGGACAGACACACACTCACACACACACACACACACACACACACACACACACACACACAAAACACTCACCAGATTAATTTCGAAGGTTATTTTTTAACCCATCATCTCATCTCTACATCACATAAAAACACATAAACAATACACAAGAATGACAGTAAGAATAGAGGATCAAGAGCACCATAAACTTTACACACAGAAACTTTTTAACTGGCAGAGACTGATACAGTTGATTTTAATCTATAAACAGATCTGATTTCTGTTTTATTTCCACTTTTTAACACAACAACTAAATCAATTCTACAGTCATAATTATTGTTTATTTCAGATTTTTGACAATAATAATTGAACAACTATTGTAATACAAAATAAAGCAACAACAGCAATAATAATAATAAAAACAAATTATTATTATTATTATTTTAATGCAGTTCTATTTATTTCAAATTTTTGGACAAAAATAAAGTCTGTCTATGATGAACATAAAGTAGATCAAATGCAGAATTTATCGCCGCAATGCTAAGGTGTTATGGGTTACTAGGGTGTTGCTGTGCAATGCAAAAGGACTTGCTAGCATTTTTATATGTTTTTCACTCTTCTCAACAAGTCTTGATTTAAGGCAACAGATATGTCTCTAGCACAAACAGTATGAGCAATATTAACATTGATATGTGGTTTAGCAAATGCCACCAAAGTGTCCAAAGAGTGTATGTATGTAAATGTAAGCAGGTATATGTTGATATATTGTGTGTCTGCCTGTTTTTGTCTCTGTCACACAGACACCGACACACTCGCTGTTCCTAAAATACTTTAGCCGTCCAGCTGTGAGACTGAGATTCCTCTACATGAGGAAGGGGTGGGGCCTGGCGGGCAATGTCTAAGGCCCCGCCCACTCAATCTCCTTCTGCTTCCAGCTATATCAGGGACTTTCCAAGATACTGGCTGCCACACGGACGCAGTGAGATGTGTCATCATGCAGTACACACACATCAACAAAATTTTCAAGCAATGGCATGCAAGTTAAGATCAATGGCCAGAAATCGAATGGGATTCACACAAAAAAACACGCCTAACCTGGCTCTAAACACATAAAAGTGCCCTACGTATGAAAACACATCTATCCATCCCAAACACACACATACATGCAAACGTGCATCAAGAAGTCAATAGACCCCCGCACCACTGACTGTGACCTGTCAATAATGGCTCTTTAAACTATAAGTTTTCTATGCTTTATTCAACCAGACCAACCCCACTGTCAATAAAAAGCACACAATACACACACACACACACAAATATATGCAATTTTCTGCATTTGTTTTCTCCAGAATATTCATTTTTAGAACTAAAAAAACTGATTAAATTACATCATGTAATGTCATCTTAATGGTAGTGATGCTAATATGTGTTATTAGGGTAATTGCATTTACATTTATAAACTAGGCAGTTGCTTTTATCCAGTGTGATTTACATTGCATTCAAGACACACATGATAACAGTTCATGCATTCCCTGAGAATTGAACCCATGACCTTGATGTTGCTAATGCCATGGTCTACTGTTAGAGCTACAAGAACTCAACACCAGCTAGTGACCAACCAGTACAGGAACTAGCAACATGCAGGGACAATCACTGAGCATGTAAACAGGGTTTTAGGCAAAAAGTATACACTACACGAGTATGCAAATGCATCACAAGCACACTGTCCCAAAGCACTTGCGCATTACACAGCATTCTTAAATGTGACACTGAGATTAAAGCTACACTGTATAACTTTTGGCCCTCCAGCAATTTGGAAGCACAAACCTACTAACTTAAAGAGAAACATTATCTTGGTCATTATGTGAGTTGTGCTTAAGCTCTGCATGGATTAATCTGATGGGTTTGACTCTCCACTGTGCTCATGGTTACAGATGATCACCTTATCAGTATGAGAAAAATATAGGCCTATATATTCATATTCAGGCAAAATATATTGTCCATATAGGCAAACAAACCAAAATAGAAAATGGTTTAAAGATATGGCAATGTTACTAACAAACATTGTTTTGTTAAACCAAGTGCACAGCAAAGCACGTCCTGATTTTGCTGAGTTACATGTGTTCCTAGGTCAACATATTTAGTTGACCCTGGAACAACATTTTCCTCCAAAAATATATTCTTGACCATATTCCTACACCTAAACCTAACCTTAACCACGAGTAATCCCTAAAATCAGAGGAAATGATAGATGAATGACACTGATGTACAAGCACCAAACAGTGATTTTAAGCGTAAACTTCACAAAATCTATAAACTGGTTCTTCAAATCTGATTGGTTAATCACAATGTTGTTCCAGGGACAACAAAGATGTTGTCCCAGGAACATGTCTCACTTGGTAAAATCAGGTTCTGCCACAGCAAATGTGATGCTATTCATATATGTTGATTCATGTTTTATTACGGATATTATTGCTTTGACTTTCAGCTTGCAAACTCATTTTGGTCCTGGATTCAACTTTGTTGTAGATTCAAGCTACTTCCACTGCATATAGTAGAAGCCTGAACTTATTTATTTATAGATATGACAAAAAATAACCACAGGAGAATGACAAAAGTATATCATTTCCCAGGAAATCCATCCTGTCGACTTGTAAAATATAAGATAACAAAGTCTGATAATAGTGATTTAGTGCAAAGGCAAAACTGTTTTAATGTGCTTACTAAATTTTGTTAAAGGGGTCATATGAAGCGATTTAAATTTTTCCTTTCTCTTTGGAGTGTTACAAGCTCTTGGTGCATAAAGAAGATCTGTAAAGTTGCAAAGTCTCAAATCCAAAGAGATATACTTTATCAGAGTTAAGACTCTGCCACACCCCCCTAAAATGGCTCATTCAAACATGCCCCCACATGTCTACGTCACTATGTGGAAATATTTGCATAATGCCGCCCAAATGTTCACACAAAGAAAGAAGGTGTGGTTTCAGTAACCGCAGTTAGTGTTGAAGCAGCCATGTCAGGGAGATGCTGTGTGTATCTAGGTGAAAGCAAAAGCACTTTATTTGGCCTTCAGAAAGTAGATGCATTTAGGAATCTATAAGATTACTTACAACAGAACAGCAACACATTTTATGGACGACCATTTCATTAACCTAGGAGAGGAAGTAATTCTGACTTTGCCACGACAATCTGTCACTTCTGAATTAGCTACTGTAAGTATGTTTTGTTATTAGTTTAAGTATTTACTGATGAATGTTCAAATGCAGACTATTGCACGTTGAGTGTGTTTGTGTGTGTTTTACAGTGTAGCTTTAAAAATGCTTCTTTTTTGCCCTGATTCCCATGTTAAAAAAAAATCTGTATGAATGACCTCTTAAGAATTGCCTATTCATAAACATTTGTCCAGTCTGACTAACTTTAAATTGTTTAGTTAGATTATCTTGAAACTGTTGCCAGCCATGACAGTAGTTGACCTGATAGCCATAACTTAGTACAGATTTATGCTAATGCTCTATTTCCCTTGTGGCAACATATTTTTTTTACATTATATATTACAAATTCTACAAAGAATGAAAACAGCTAGAAACATTTGTATGCACAAACTGCATATATTTTGGGGCTTAGACTTCATAGAGACCCATAAACACAAACACACACAAACTGAGCCCTCTAAGCTCTGGTGCACACCAATACCTCAATCTCTACCTCCGCACTGCTGTAATTCTCAAAGAAACCTGGTAAGTGGTCAGTACATGCACTTAAACACAACCCCTCTCAAACACACGCAGTCCATTATGACATAAACCAGGCCTGTGTTTGCCTCTTCCTGCAATGCTATACACACAAATAGACAAACACACACATGCGGTTCAGGGCCTCTGGAGGACAAGAAAGAGAGGGGTTCTGGGACACATTGACACCTGGCGCTCCAGATGACAGACGCAAAGGCCAGATGGACCATATGATCTAGGCTGCCACATGCACACAGAGACGCACACATGCATGTACGTGAACATGCATAAAAACAACTCATATTCACAAATAAAAACTGCCATGCTGCAAAAAACAGTCTCACAACATGTATGAAAGGCCCCACGTGTACATTTACAAATTATTTTTGTTAACGTTGCCTGAGTCAAACATTCAGAACAAGTTTGCAGCATTAAGTAAAAAACATGGTCACATGCAACAATATCAGAACCTATTTAATATTTAGCATACAGAAATAAGGAGCAGGATTTTGAGCCAATGAGATTTCACTTGTGGGAGGGGCCATTTAGTTTATAGTATGTATACTACGTACAGTTTCCTACAATACTACACCTATTAAAGTAAAGATGATTGTATCCCACAATGTAATGCACTTGACCTTCTATATCAAGTGTGAAGAAACTTTTTTTAATCATGAATTTAATAAAAAAGACAAAATTACCTTTTTATTTCCAGTTATATGCAATGTGACAACTGTTTAGCTTACAATACTACACCTATTAAAGTAAAGATGATTGTATCCCACAATGCAATGCACTTGACCTTCTATATCAAGTGTGAAGGAACTTTTTTTAATCATGAATTTAATTAAAAAGACAAAATTACCTTTTTATTTCCAGTTATATGCAATGTGACAACTGTTTAGCTTACAACTTTTTTAAATGGTTAGTTCACCCATATATTAAAATTATGTCATTAATGTCGAGAACGAGTCAATCTTTCATTCGTTATCTGGCTCGGCTTGGTGTTCATCTTCAGTTCTCTCTTCACAGCAGTTCAGTCAGTGTACTGTTTGAGTAAATTAATTATTCCGGGATATTGGTGTCAGCCACATTAAAAAAGTTAACAGCTTAAGTCATTTGTGGATTAATGCTTATTGTTTCAAACGATTTAGTTTGATTTGGTGAACTGGTTCAAGAATATCCGGTTACATCGAATGATTCGTAGCGAACCGGATATCACTAAACTGCAGTGCTTTGAACTCTCTCTAACAACAGACACAGAAGAGAAGACAATGCTGAATAAAGTCGTCGTTTTTGTTATTTTTGGACCAAAAGGTATTTTCGATGCTTCAACAAATTCTAACTGACCCTCTGATGTCATATGGACTACTTTGAAGATGTTTTTCTTACCTTTCTGGACATGGACAGTATACCGTACACACAGCTTCAATGGAGGGACAGAAACTCTCTGACTAAATCTAAAATATCTTAAACTGTGTTCCAAAGATAAACGGAGGTCTTATGGGTTTGGAACGACATGAGGGTGAGTTATTAATAACATAATTTTCCTTTTTGAGTGAACTAACCCTTTAACTGTTTATTGTGGAATAATAAATAATTTCAGTACACACTTTTCAGTAAATAGTTTGCCAGTTTTCCATTTCAAAATATAATGCTAGAATGCTATTTCCAAAGTCAGCTTTATAAATGGCTTTGGAATGTTCAAGTCCTCCTGGGAAATTTGTAATTATGATGTCAAGTGCATTCAATCACTTTGGTCACATTAAGGCAGTGATCAATGTTTTTTAGTTTGTTTGATTTATTATATATAAGATTATATAAAAATGCATTACAATTAATTATAATTAAAATTAAAACTATTTATTATTTATTAATTATTTAATTATAATAAAAATCTTTCTGACATGACTTGAAAGCACCATATTCTATTGTCTTGGTGTGTTGTGTAGCCCCGCCCACTGTGAAATCTCATTGGTCCAAAGTTCCACATTCAGTACTTTGAGTAAAGACAGAACACTTTAATGCTGGAAACTTGTGCGTTGTGCCTGGTTATTTCAACATTTTATATTCATCACATTCATTCAAATTAATTAAATGTGATAGCTGAAACTCTGAATCATCTCATCATAGCAAACAGTGAAGGGAAACCTTAGCTGTGGAACACTTTGATGCCTTAACATTTTCCTTGCAAGAAAAAAATAAGCAACCCACTAGACCAATCTTACCATGACACCACTCTCACAAAGTTAGACCCTAACTAGCTTGCATCAGCACAGACTCAGAGCTAATTTTCCCACACCTGAACCTGCTTGTAAACAAGGCAGAAACATCTCAAGTTACGCTGCATGAGAGACGGGAAACTGCATTCAGCTTGCCATTCGTCAGGATGAGTAATGTTCCTATGCAAAAGATTTATGAAACACAAGCAGCATTAATTTCTATGTGGAATGTTTGTAAAAAGTAGGGCTTGTCAATCGATTAAACATTCTAATCAAAATAATTACAAAATACACAAAGTAATTAACTGAATTAATCACAACATATGCTGAAAAATGTAAAGCCATTGTGGCAAACATAATAGATTAAGAAGTCATGTACTGTACAGGGGTGCGTTTCCCAAAACCATAGTTACTAACCTGTTAGCAACTTAGTTGGTTGGTAATGGGAAATTGCATTGCAACCAACAAAGTTGCTAACTTAGTTACTTGGTTTTGGGAAACGCACCCCAGATCCCGGGTTGCCAACTCTCACGCATCTGGCGTGACACTCATGCTTGTACTTCAGCGTGACACGCATGCTGAAAGCGTGAGTGTCATGCCAGATGAGTGAGAGTTGGCAACCCTGAGATCATAATGTTTTCTTTCTGAAGTCTCTTATTGTCAACAAGTCTGCTTTTAAAAAAAAAAAAAAACAGTAAAAACCTGATTTCTACCTTAATATATTTTTAAATGTAATTGATTCCAGTGATGCAAAGCTAAATTTTCAGCATCATTACTCCAGTCTTCAGTGTCACATGATCCTTCAGAAATCATTCTAATATGCTGAAGAAACATTTCTTGTTATCAATGTTTATCACAGTTGTGCTGCTTAATATTTTTGTGGAAAAAACAGCATGTTTAAAAGTTAATTATTAAAAATGAAACATTTACTGTCACTTTAGATCAATTTAATGCATTGACACTAAATATAGTTTTAATTTCTTCTAAAGAAGACCTCAAACATTTAAATAGTAGTGTACATTTTTCATAAGGTAGAAAATACTTTCTTACAGATTTGACGTGTGACAGAGCTCATGATTTTACAGTGTTTACAGTTTTATAATCTTATTTTTTCTTTCATTTAACTGCACTAAAATAACACATTAAACTATAGTGAATTCTGTTATTTAAAAAAAAAATATATAAAAAAAACTTAAGTAAAATCCATAATTTTCCATTAATCCATTACGTAAAGGATTGCACTGAACTGAAATAAGTTATTAACACAAAACTGATTCCACAAATTATTTAAAAACAACTTTTCTCTTCTTGTATTTCACAACTTTTAATTTCAACTTTTGCTGCTTTTTTTGGAGTAGAGCAAACAGGAAACAATAAGGAGATGAGGGCTGAGAATCAAGAAGTTATGCAAACTTGCACCACCTGCATGAGCATCACAGCACAACAAATCAGAATTGTAGCCTACTGATTTAGCAAAAGCATTATGCTGTGGTGCCCATGCAGATGATGCTATCTTGCATCTGGCTAGCATACAGTGATAATATTTATGAATTTACTATGCATTGCTCACCATCTTACCTCCAGCCCACCAGCAGGTTTCTTTTTGAGCTCTTCGCACTTGCGGAACTTGCAGATCTGATGGCCGGTTTTGCGGTTGCGGCAACTGCTGCATTGTTCGCAGTTAATCCTGCGCCGGCAAGGTGGACACAGGCCGCATCGCTTCCGTTTTTTCTTCCCGTTGGCACTGATGGCCGAGGAAATCTCGCTCTGTGTCTGCTGGTGTTCCGACGCGCCCGTCATGTGAGAGAGTGCCCCATCAGCGAGGAACACTCCTGCTGGCGTCATTATGAACAGCCCTGGGTGATATGGAAAACTCACACCCACTCCGCCATTGCCAAGCAAAGGGAAGTCTATCACACTGCCCAGCGAATCAGAAGCCGAGACAGTCTCCATGTCCCCGCCCACACTGACACTGGATGGGTCACTGACAGGAAGCAGCATCCCCGCCCGTCGCAGGAGCTCGGCGGCCTGAGCAAGATGCAGGCCGCTCGGAGAGTCCAGAAGGCCGGAGACTAACGCACCCCGGTCCAGTTTGGCATACCCGATTTGTGACCTGTGCTGGCTGGCAGTAGGGTGAGCTTTGATGCCCGGCGCCACCATAGAGCTCTGGGCAAGTCTGTTAGCATTTGCGACACTGGCCACAGCGGCAGCTGAGCAGGTTGCGATGTACTGCGAGAGAGCTCGTGAGCGCTTCAGGCTTTTGCTGAGTGGAGCGCTGATGATGCCGCTGCGGTTTCTCCTTTCCACCACCGGGGATGAGTCTTCGTCCCCGCAGCAGCTGTCCTGCGCCTCCTCTTCCTCTATTGCTCGACTTCCCTCCATGGACCCTCCGCTGGCAGACATGGGCCACGGCGTGAGGGGGAGGGAGAGGGAGATCAGGGAGCTTACGATGAACCAGAGATAGAGTTGCAAATTTCCTACAAAGACCGAAGCCAAGATGAGATTGACGCGTACACAGCTGGAAAGTCAGACCACTGAAGCGGCGGTCCACACTAGTCAAGTCTCAAGAACATCTCACGGATCCGTTCACTAAGGTCTGAGAATCCTAGAAGGGAAGATAATGCACATAGAGGTTAAAGCCAGAGTGGTTTGAATAGATGTATGGTACATGCAAAGAGGAATAATTCTGAAATTACTGTTTTCTATTTTAATATTTTTCAAAATGTTATTTGTTTCTGTGATGCAAATCTGAAATGTCCATTCTCAGTGTTACAGACATGATTCTGATTAGGTGCTCAATTATTATTTTTGCTAAATTGTTCTTAATGGGTCTTAATGGGCGTTGAAAACTATTTTCCTGTATGTTTGTCTCTGAATCTTTTGATTAATAAAACGTTCAAAAGAACTTGAAATACAAATCTTTTTATTATTTGTTATTTTTTTCTTGTCAACCACAAACTTTTGAATGGTAGTTCATTAGTTTCCACAAAAATATTAAGCAGCAACTGTTTTCAGAAATATTTCTTGATTATCAAATAAGCATATTAATTTCTGAAGGATCATGTGACACTGAAGACTGTAACGATGCTGAAAATTCAACTTTGCTATCACAGAATAAATAGCATTTTAAAATATAACTAAAGAAAACAATTCTTATGAATTGTAATTATATTTCAAAATATTACTGTTTTTACTGTATTCTTGATTAAATAAATTCTGGTTTGGTGAGCATAGGAGACTACTATAAAACTTTTTTTTACTATATGGTAAGGGTTTAGATTAGGGTTTGATTTAGGGTTACTTACATGTAATTATGCATAATTTATTGTTATTATAATAATAAGTACATGTAACGTTTAACAAGGACACCTTAAAATAAAGTGTTACGAAAAATTATTCAAAAATTTTAATCAGTAGTGTACATCCAAACCTAAAGAACATGGATTACACATTACGCCGACCTCACCCATCATCCGCAAAATGAATATCTGTGTGATTCCTCACGGTACAGCATCACAATTCATCCCTATCTGCTAAAAACCATTTTAACATATCTAATTCTTCCGAAATAATCATCCCTATAAACAAATCCCATTCTATTTATTTATTGTTTTCCTCTGCTGAATAAGCACAAGTTCAGGGTGACAAATAGTTTATTGCTCGCTGTGGCCTCATCCGACCCATTTTGATTCCTTAGCCAACATTTATGTTTCATACATAACATTTGCCCTAGATATCTGATTTAGTGACAATTAAACTTCGTTCGGTGTTCATCCAAGGAACTGAAACTGACTGTGATGCTCATGGAAAAAAAAGAGAGAAGATTTTGTGTGGATATTGAATTGGACGGTTTGAGTCTGTTAAATTGTTATATTTCATAACCTTTACGTGCAAAAGCCCGTTCCTTGTGACAGCAATTCCCCTTCAGTGAGAGACGTCTATCAGGGGCCACAGGCAGTCTGTTCTATCACGAAACCGGAATCGTGAGCTCAAGCGCAAAGCCCCTGGGGTGAGCCGACAGTGAAATCAGGATGTCTAGGTGCAAGCTCAGCCGCACTGACGCACGTACACACGCTCATCAACGACTTAACATTTCAATTAACTGCCAAGCCACAGTAGATCATATTATTGGTAATAATTAGAGAGAAAAATTGTTGTGACTGACTGCCCATGAAGATGTGGTAACTGGCATTCATTCACACAAACATGCATGCATGAATGAATGAATAAATAAATAAATAAATAATGCATGTAAGGGAGAGTTGAGCTGGTTGTCACTCAGGGAAGTTGTCTCAGTAACTATAAGGTGTTAAATGTTGGTTTCAAATATCTAGTTAAAAATATTTTTACAAACAATGGGTTGGTATAAATTGTCACATGTTTTAAATGGTATAACTTATAATCATGTTGGCTAAACAATGGTTTAATACTGTTGAACATTTAATGGTAGATTTCATTGTGACAACCTACCCCATAGTGAGACAACAATACAGGAGCATGCTGTCACAATAAGTCAACATGTGATAATATCAGCTGACAACAGAGGAAACTTAGCTGTTTTTTTTTCTTCTTTTTTTTTGTAATAAAGTTCTTGTCTATTGAAAGATAAACATATTCAACACATTGATAAATACCCCTGGTCATTCCGTTAGGCTATTTTTTACTAATCTAAATAATAATAATAATAATAATAATAATAATTTCCAATAATTGGTTAATCCTATTGTCTAAAGGTTGATTTAGTTACATAAATAATATAACTGACCTGATTAAAACCATATGAGGCAGACTTTTACTGTAAGTTATCTGCCAAAACACTTTTACATAGCACTCTATCCGTTAGCAAAACACGACCATATCAATTACAATTACATCACATCCACATCAAGGAGTCACATCAAAACTTACTGGAGACAGGTAGCCCTCACCTGCAGGTAAACCAGGACAATAGCTGCATCTACTGAGGGTTTCGGTAAATTATTGACCCAGCTTACAGATAAATAAGTTCCTAGCAACAGTTAAAATGACCATTCAGCAATTTCCTGATGTCTAATGCATGTCAAACATACGATGCTCACATGCACATGGAAATTGCTGTGTCCAGTATTGCGGCGAGCCAGAGGGACAATAGCGCAACGTAGAGAGGTCTGGACATCACCAGGGAACAATAGCCAAACCTGCACAAATAGCCCAACTGTGGCTAAACAAGATGACCTGCTTATCAAGATCTACATGTTCTGTCACACAATCACCTCAATTAAACCCTTCCCGCATCAAAACAAAACACAGAACTGGATTAACTGCATATATTCAGGTTATATATTTAAATAATATGAATGCAAATGCGCACCACACAAAAAGTTTGCATGTTACTCATAATGGATTAATAATAAACAGCGCATATAACTTGCATTCATATCTCTCCCCAAGAGGAATTCTGAATAAATCAGACATTCACGCTCGGTAAATCCCTCATATTTGAATCCAGACAACAAATAAAAACTGAAAATGTCACAATATTATTTTTTACAGCCAAACAACAAACAAACAAACAGGCTACCCGTAAATGCAACTATTCCGTGCGCCTATTTGGTTACGCGTGGCAAAGTTGCACGAATGCATCTAATGCATACGGGCAAATTGTCAAGCAGATGTAACGCCGATCATTTAGAAAGTAAAACAAAATCCCTTTTGTCTCATCTCGACCGATGTGTCTATGGTGACAGCGCGCGGTATGCGCCAACACATCGCGTTGGTTAAGCACATTCCCTTGTTATTTCACTGCCAACTTATTCGTCTTGGCTGGGTGTCATCGTAACTTTGAACAGTCCTCAACAAAGTCTCATTGGCCTCTCTTTGATAAACATATGGTATCTGCATATTTGCAAACACAGGCGTCTTTTCATTCGCGCCGCTCGTGAGCCGAGGGGAGCGTTCCGACTGTCCGAGCGGTCCAGTGCTCTCACGCGCTGCGGAGATTTATATAAAAGAGAGAGAGAGAGAGAGAATAAAAGGTAAAAGAGGCAAACGATAGCAAATGCTCACCCGAGGTGAATTCTTCTCGTTGTTTCCTTCAAAAAAGCCCAAACACCGGCAGATACACGCAGAACGCACTTTGTCCGAGAGCGAGCGCGTGCGCTCCTCCAGCCTCTCGCGTCTCTCTATCCCACCTCCACATCCTCGCGCCCGGAGAAGAACATGCAAACACATTTCATAGATTTTTGGAGCTTCACACAAAAACCGAAGTGGACTTTCCGTCGGGGGGAAAAAATAAACCTTAAAGAGGTGTGGATGAGCGCGAGGGCTGTCTGTGGTGAGGCTGTCTGTCTCTCTGTGCACGTGAGAGCGGAATAATGAATGAAGTATAGTTTTGCGAGGGCTGGACACGCAGCCCAATGTTGACTCCATTCTTAATGGCTGTTGGCTGCGCTCAGGATAGATTTATTATATCGGAACTTTTCCACATCCACGCTTTCCAGGAACTTGGGGCTGATAGATATTTTAATATACAAAACACGGCTCCACCATTCACTCATTTGAAATATAACCCTGTTGGCTGCTCTGTTAATGAAAATAAAATGCAAATTGTAAATAATAAATGCATGTTCATAAAAACTAAATAATAATAACAATAATAAAAAATGATTATTGTTGTTGGTGTATTTTTGCAATTCGTTATTGTTTGTAGCATATTTGATATACAAATTAATATTTAATCCATATTAATAATTTATGCATTAATAATTAAAACAACATAGACATACATTCGTTTTTCGTATTTTAATATTATTCATGTATTTTTATGAATTGGTTTAAAATCAACACTGTATTAGTCATTGTTTATTTTTCTTAGTTTTATTATATTAACTTTTTATTTACTGTTTTATAACTAATGAATATCAAAGCAACTTATTAATGCAATTAATTTTGTTTATATATTAAGTATAATTTTAAATTAATTAATTGAATTAATAATAGCTTAATCAATAGTTCATTTATTAATGAATGTAATACACCCATAAACGACCCCTAAATACATTCATTTCAGTTTCTCTAACAGTCAGCATACATAGAGTCATTAATTTTTGTGAAGAAATCAGAGGGACTGGACTCGTTACCACAGTCGTCGCGTTTCTCCGTGTTTGATGACTCCTCTGTGACCGAGGAGCCGTTGTGCTGTGGGTCCATTTGTCCGTCCGTCCACTCGCTCGCAGACGCTCCTCCTGGTCGCTTGGAGTCCACTCCACCTCTTGTGAGCGTCCTGTGTGTCTGGCAGGCGGCCAGCTGAAGTGTGGGGAAGTGACACCGCCAGGGCGGCAGAAATTCTCCTCCGTTTCGGGCTTCTTCCCAGTCGCAGGCGGGCGAGCGTGCATTGGCTGGAAAGTGGAGCAGCTCGTCAGGGACGATCAATGCGGATCGATCAGCGCGACGCTGCGGGTTTGAGGGGGCTGCGTGATACAGTCCTCCACAATTACATTTACGGGAAAGTTTAGGCTTGAGTAAAGTGACACTATTTTACGGCTATACTTCCCATCATGTATTTTTTTTCTCTTTTTTTCATTTATCTGTATTCACAAAAGGTTGAACTATACTCTAAGCGTATGGGGTAAAGTTTTCACTTACAAGACGTTGTGTAGGCTATACCATGGTAGTACTGTATGAAGAGATTAATATACCATGGTATTTACACTACATGTCTCTTCAAGGCACTTCTAAATAGGCTAGAAATACCACGGTAGTTTCCTAAAACATGGTATCATATCATACTTATATTACTATATTAAAATACAATATTGTGTAAAACACCAACAAAACAGTACCATGGTAATACCATTGTATTCTTGGAAATATAATATAGCTGGTGGAACTCATACCATGGTGCAGCCAAAGTACTTTTTGTAAGGAATGGCACTCAAAAGTATATATTTCAACGAATACCATGGTATTATTTCATAGTCCAAAAACATGGTACTTTGATAATTTGGTGTATACCACAGTACATGAATAGCATTTTCACATATCATATATACACACTTGAAAGTACCTCAAATGTTTTATATAATTAATACATACATTTTCATATATATATCAGTACAGACCAAAAGTTTGGACACACCTTCTCATTCAAAGAGTTTTCTTTATTTTCATGACTATGACAATTGTAGATTCACACTGAAGGCATCAAAACTATGAATTAACACATGTGGAATTATATATGGAATTATATACATAACAAAAAAGTGTGAAACAACTGAAAATATGTCATATTCTAGGTTGATGGCATCATATAATAATTGCTGTTCATAGTGTTCGTCTGATTGATTACGTATGTAAAATATTTTTTTCCCGTACATTTCTGCCATATGTACATTAACAGTCACCACTGAGAAGCTACTACTAAATATTGTAGAAACTGAAGCTACTACTAAATATTGTAGAAACTTAATTTTCTGTAAAGTTGTTCTGCAACGATTTGTATTGTGAAAAGTGCTATACAAATAAACTTGAATTGAGATTTGTGCAATAATATTTATACATAAATATAAACTAGGATATATATCAATACAAATTATAAACTATAATATACTTATAATAATATTTTTAAACATAAATATCCATATTATTGTTTTTCTTGTTTTTTTCTTTAGCATTTTGTACCAATCAGTGTGTAAGTGGACTATTCAGAGAACTCTTCCAGGATGCTTGACTTGAGCCAGGTTTGTTTGTGAGCTCATTGATCAGACCTTTGGATCTTGAGTTGCATCATACCCTGAGTTCACCCTGCATGGAGGACGCTCCTGTAGTATTGAGCTGGTATATCACTGGAGCATGACGAGACATCCCTGCTATGTGACAGATAACAGATCGTCTCCAAACGAAGCCACATGATAGATCATTAAAATGGGCAAATAAATAAACAAACACTTGCCTATCCTTACGGCCACATAATTCCCAGATAACTTTGAGACCTCAGCCCCCCTCCTCTCTCAGCTGGGGGGGATTGTGTGGTGGTGAGTGGGAAGAGGGGGGTGGATGAGGACGTTGGATTAACGTCACATGGTTCTCTCTGGCAGCCAGACACATGACCCGCTCCACAGGAGGGGATAAAACCCACTTGAAAGACGACGGAAAAGAGACCGAGGAAAAGGAGGAGGGAAAAAGAAGGGAGAAAGAAATGGAGCAAACGTCCGGTTTTCTCAGACGCTGAGGAATGCCATCGGCCTGCTTCTCGAACGTAGAAATGCAGTAGACTCATTCCCCCATGAGATACTTTCCCTATTTCTTCTGCTCTCTCGGTTTCTCACTCCTGTGAGTTACCCGTGGTTTTGGGCACCATGTTGTCAGAGCTTCCTGTTTTTCAATGACTAACATCTCCAGCCCCCCATCCATGTACTATTTCAAAAATATCTATTAGTCAATGAATAACCTACAGACTGTTACTAGTCTTGTTATAGGTCTCTCTTTCATAAGCAATTTATTTTTAAGAGATTTGTTTAGAAACTTTACTCATCCCATGCCAGTTGTGCTTCGGAGATTAATTATAACTAAAATTGTGCGCGTAGTTCAGGAGAGTTATGCTGGTATTTTTCTAAGCAATTAGACATGCAATTTTACCTAGCAGATGAAAAACGTGAACATTTTGTAGATTTGCATTGAAATAGGCACCTGAATTCAGCAAAAATATATCTCACTGATTACCATCCTTTGATAATCGTATTAGGTTTCTGTAATACGGCCATAGAACTGTCAAAATTCAAGACTTAACCACATCAACTCTGGGGACCCACCGGTGGGTCCAATATTGCATATGCCTAATTCTCAAAAAATCAAAATAACAGCTGAAGTGGTTAAAGGCTGTTTTGACCACCTAGCAACACCCTAGCAACCACTGACAACAAGCTTTCAACAACTTAGAACACTGTTTAACCCCATTTCAGTACTTCAGGATGACTGTGCAGAGTTTTGTAGTAGTTTTTTTTTTTTACTTGGCATAAATTAATAAATATTTTCATATAGTTGCCAATCACACAGAATGCGTGTGTATTTGTATTTAAATATTAATTTTTTTAAGCTGAAGTTCTAAGGGCAATTCACTTAGAATGTGCTTTTGCTTTGAAAAAAGCAAGACACAGCAAGTGGAATGGAAAAAAAGGTCTTGAGATGCATTTTTAATTTTGACAAGTCAAAAATCGAGTGCTGTATTTTTAGAACACTGTGTCATGCACGAGATGTAATGGTCAAAAACATCCTTCTAACATTTTCATTGAAAGACACTTGGAAAAGTAGAGCACTGAAAACGAGAAAAGCTTTAAACTAGAAACTAACTTCAGCATCACGCTTTTATAATGCTGCATCATGCACAAAACACTGCAGAAACAACAAGTGCTATGTTCAAACAAATCCATCTAGTGCATGTTTTCATAGAAAACAAAAATATAAAAAAATAGTGCTGTGCAATACAAACATCCCCTTACACACTCAAAGGGATAGTTCACCCCAAAATGACAATTCTGTCATTACAAACCCTAATTTCTTTCCAAACTCGTAGACCTTCGTTCCTGTATGTAGAACACACATGCGCTGCACCTTGTTTAAGAGCAGAGGAATGCGTCACTACTCTCTATGATGGCAGAGGAGAGTGATGCAGGAAGAGAAGAATTGTCAAATAAAGTCTCATTTTTGTTTTCTTTGCACGCAAAAAGTATTCTCGTACCTTATTAAATTACAGTTGAACCACAGATGTCACATGGACTTTTTTAATGATGTTCTCACTACACTTTTGGGTCAGATAGTTCAGAAAGCTATCTAATGCTTAATTTGGAATTACGGATTTGGAATGACATGAGGGTGAGTAATTAATGACAAGATTTTAAATTTGGGGGGAAATATCGCTTTAAGTCCTGGTCACATTAACAACATCTTTGCTCTTTTTTTCAGGCTAAAGAGCCCATACACATGGAGACGCATTTAGCCTTATACGTTAACATCTTTATTGTATCTGCGTCCAGACGGATCCGACATCACTATTTTTTTAAACCAGGTTTGGAGTGGATAAAACTGAAAAAGACATCCTTGCCTTTTTGTGTGTACAGCCAATCTGTATATTTTGTGCAACAATGATGTCATCACCCTATGTCTTGCTATGTTTATGCACATGCTCCAAGCCTTATTTCTCTGTGGCAGAATTACAGCACCACATACTGGTCTGGCATGTATACTACATAGTTTTTAAGTCAGTTTCAGTGGTTTCGTGTGTACATATATTTTTTTAGATGACGTGTTTACTGAATTTTTTTTTTAGAACAAAGAAAAAAAGATTGGAAAAGGCTTCGTGTGGATGAGTCAAGAAGGCCTTTAATCAATAGTGAAACATTGCTTACTCAAGTGTCAATAAACCAGTCAGCTAAAATATATGGGTAAATATTGTGAATAGGCATGTTAAAATTTTTACAAACTTGAATCCAGTGCAAAATCCGAATGGGTGAAATTTTTTACTTGAAAACTGGGAGGCTTGCGACTGTCCTATAGACTGCCAAGTAAATAACACTATCAAGGCCCAGAAAAGGATGAAAGACATTGTCAAAATAGTCCATCTGCTATCAGTGGTTCAATCAGAATTCCATGAAGCGACAAGAATACTTTTTGTATACAAAGAAAATAAAAAATAACAACTTTATTCAACAATTCATCTCCCCGTGTCAACGAAATTCGGTCGGCCGCACCACATGAATACGCTCTTTTCATTCAAATCATAGCCTAATTAAGCATAGAAAGTGTATCCACATACAGCATAGGCAGTTTGCGTTCAGTGGATACATTTTTTCCAAAATGGCGCTAAAGTGTCACCGAGGAGACGAATTGTTCAATAGTTATTTTTGTTTCTTCACATACAAAATGTATTCTCGTTCACTTCATAACATTACGGTTGAATCACTGATGACAGATGGACTATTCTGACGATGCTTTTCATACTTTTCTGGACCTTGACACTGTTATTTATTGGGCAGTCTATGGGACTATGGGTTTTCATCCAAAATATCTTAAATTGTGTTCCGAAGACGAAAGAATCTTTTACAGGATTGGAAGTGATTAATAACAAAAAAATTCATTTTGGGGTGGAGTAAACCATTAAGCTGTTCACTGCTGATCAACAAAAAGCTGGTTAGTTTGAAAGTCACTTCTGTGTAAAATGTGCTTCATACATCAATACAGTAACTATAGAGATTTTTTTTTTAATTAATACACTAACTTGACCACACCTCTACACTGTAGAAAGTAAATGCACAGCACCTTTAAGCTACATAAAACAGCTAAATATAAAACATATCAACATAAACCCAATAAATAACAGTTTGTGGGACTATATACTTTTAACAAATAACTATAAATATTTCAAAAACACAGAAGAAACTTTTCGTAAACATGCAAGTTTGGGGTATCCAGCATTTAAAAATCTATATATTTCTAAACCACACACTTCCTGCAGAGCCAAAGAGGTGACGCTGCCTCAAAATCCCTTCAAAATAAACTCAAGTGCGTTGAACTGATACAGTGGCTCCATCTGGTGGCTGTAAGCGGAACTGCAGCAGGGCGATCTCTAATTTCCTGTGTTTTGCAGCAGTACAGGAAGTACATATTATCTCCCACATCCTGTTTTAAAACGCTGGATGTGAGAACCCTGCTTACTGAATATAGAGAGTGAAAACCCAATCCTGACAAAATGACACAAGAGTAAACCTTTCAAATTACGTTTATTAAAATTGCACATCTTCATCATAAAGCAAAATACACATGGCCTCTGAATTACACATCAGGATATGCGGTTTTTAAATTAAACCTGGTTTAGTTTTACACCTAATATGGTAAAAACTACATAATTGTTCAAGTCATAATTACCAAAATGTTCATCAAACTGTGTGTTGTAGTTCTGACCTCCTCTCATCCACATTCATCTGCGCTGTAGTACAAAGTCAGTTTTGAGTACACTTAAAGCACATTTAGATTATATAGTTTGTGTTGGCAGAGAGGAAGACCAAGTGTAGAACCGCATGTTTACAGGAAATCCAGTATGTTTGCTGATGCATGTCTGCAGTGCTACAGGAAGTCCTCATGTAAATGAGATGCATTAACATTGAGAAATACAGTAATTGTAATATTAAATGCTCATCCAGTTCCTCTTATCGCCAGTGGATGGAAAACACTGATGCAAACACACTCAACTCACTGAGTATTTAGGGGGTTTTCTTCTTAATGATCAAAGGTCCGACATTATCGCCAGTTTCTTCATTGTGTTTGGTGTGTGCGCCGTCACAGTATGGAAACTGTCCAGGGAACAAACAAATACATAACATTCAGAACCAGATATGATTATCATTCAGAGAGTGTGAAGACGTATCTGGATCGTTTTAATGTTTTAATCTGCAAGAAGCTCTTCTAGATCACTGTGGTTCTTCAGGATATGACAAACAGTGACAGGAGGGTGCATACATGACAGAAAACACAATTCTAGGGGAATTATACCATTAACCCTGTAAAGCCTTACATATGGAATAATAGCCAAAAAAAGGCACCTTTTTTTTTAATGGAACAATGTATTGAACCTTTAGAGAAAAGTCTGCACATGTATTGTTTTTTAGTTCAATATCATATTTGAAACATCAGGATTTGTATGGCTAATATAATATGATATAGTGAGATTATTGATCTCTCACTCGAGGAATAAGAAAAGAAAACACACCAGACTTATTAAATAAAAATAAGGAAGAAAATAATTTTTTGCAGTTAGGGCTTCTGAATAACATATTCAGCAGCCCTAACTGCACAAAAATATTTTCTTCCTTATTTTTATCTTTATCTTTAATAAGTCTGCCAATGGGGTTAGAAAGATAAACAGTTTTTTCCTTTGAATTACATTTATTTGTCTTGGGCTTGGCAGACATATTTTTCTTGTTTTAAGCAAAACTCAATTAAATTTAATTTATCCAATGTTATAATTTTATATCTATGCAGGAAGATATATCTTTGTATCTTTTTTGTATATCTTTTTTTACAGGGAGAAAATTAAGCAAAAACAAACATTTTGGTGAAGATGTCATTTAAATGGCTAAAAAGTAACGTGAAGTAACATTATTATTTTTTTTTTATAAAAGTATAATAGACTACTTAAATGCTTAATATAATTTTTCATTCCTAATAATATGTCTTAGTAAGATGATTTTTAAATGCTTAATTTTATGATCAACTTTGTAGTTTTTAATTGTGGGTTTAAAACATGCAATCAAATGCAATAGAAGGATGATTAAGGGATGAACAAATAAACGTTCCTCACCTGCTATTTGATATTCACATTTTAACATGATTTTGAATGGATATTTGTTTTTGTCCATCAAACGTTCATCTTGAAATATTTCTAACAATATAAAAGCTATAATGGTGTTTATTTTAGAGGCCTTAAAATGCATAGAGATGAAGAATAGCCACACCATCCTATTATTATGAACTCAGAGGAGGCTTCACTCACCTTCTTGGACCTCCAGCAGCGGCAGTAGACGGCCTTGTTGCCGATGTCCTCCATGTCGAAGCTGTGCACTACTTTGGGGCTGTCTTTGTTGACTGACATGTTGACCCTGCCTTTGGGGCTGCTCTGTGAACTGAAGTAGCGTGTCAGCAGGAAGGTGCTCAGAGCCGCGGCCACTGCAACGGGAACGATGGTGGTCAGCTGATCTGTAAATGTACACACGAGGAGGCGCTCGTTTTTGACAGGCTTCCTGCACACTATTCTACGAGCATTACTTTTTACTAGAAAAGATTTAGTTTAATCTTTGGGTCAAGCCCAGCCATGTTGAAGCTGGACTTTTGACATGATAACCTAGGTGGTGCCCTATAAAATTTTCCCTAAATTCACTTTTCTATCGAACTCCCTTTTGGAATTTTTCTCAATTCCATTTTAATGGTTTAAGCATGTCTAACTATTTGCAATTATGAAATGTGTGCAAACTTATCAACAATTTATAACAAATGTAACCAAAACTTCATTTATGGCTCCATGGAATCTGTTTTTGTTTGATTTTCCACAAATTCCATACTTCCTGTTTTTCAGTAATTTATTAGAACATTTAAAGTAATAGTGCTAGTAGTTCAGAGTAGAGTAACCTTGAATTTGACATCTATAAAAAGTCATATTAAGGACTCTGGTCTGTATAGCCTACAAAAACATAACTATTAAAACATTTCACAATATCCACTTGCCCAAAAATTCATTTGTTAAAATTACTTTAAAAGCATGATTCATCATTACTTATCATTTGGAAATTATGCCTTTATGAAAAATTTAAAATGTAAATTTGGTCCTCCACACCTAGGGCAGAAAAAAAAAACTTCAATGTTATAACTAAAACTAATAGTAAAGTAAATTTGACAGTGGCATGCAGCTTATATTAAGCAATCATTCATTTCACAATCATATTAAGCAATTGTTTCACAGGTCTGAATACCGCATGTATACCGCATTACCTCTTATTAGAAATAAGTGAATCGTCAGCTCAGAAAATAAATCTTTGTGTCTGGTTTTACTGTCATATGAGCTAAACCCATGAAACTAAAATATAGCCACGACCTACTGAATATCAACACAAATACAGACTGGCTAAATCCAAAGAGTCTCTTAACTCAGACTGTAAATCCTGGTCAGGTGAGAAGGATTCACTCTGATTCTACTATTGGTAGTCATTACTGATTCAGCGAATCGGTTCTTGAGAACGAATCGTTTCACAATTCTTCAACGTCATCGAGTGATTACTGACATCTCGACGTGACATATTATAAATTTAGTCTAAACTGTCTTACAGTTAAGTTGTAAACGTATATTAACACTTTTTTTTATTTGTGAATGTTGACGAATCGTACAGAGTCGGTTCAAATGATTCACTTAAAATAACTATTCGTTCATCGCTGTACGTTTACCGAGATATCAAAACAGTCGAGTTTGTCAAGCTCCTGATCTGCCGCATAACAAATGCTGCAGAGAGACATGACAACAGGATGCAGCTTTATTTTCTACTGAAACAGGGCATTCATTTAAATATCCAAAATTCATAATCAATCCAAAAAATATCTGCATTTTTCTTTATGGAATTGCTGCAATCTGCATTATATTAAATCAAACACTACTCTTACCTTTAGAAACCTTAAAACCCGGTATTAACCCCGGTTTAGTCAGAGCTGAGAGCCCTGGCACTTGAGATGCCATGACGGGAGAGTTGTTTGGACTTCGAGTTTAAGGGCACCACAAGGTCTAAGAGACGCTGAACCTGAGAGGCGCCGTCACTGCGGAAGCTCTGCGTGATTGCGTCACTGGATATCTGACCAATGGCTGCAAAGCGTGACTCACTCGTACTGCTAGCTCAGATTACTGTAAACATGGGTCACAAATACATCTTTACTGTGCAGCAGTCAGTTTGGCAGCGAGGGTTTGTTTATTATACACTTTTTAGCCCTGATATTTAAATGTTTCATAATATAAAATGTTACATAAATAAGAAACCTGTAACAGAACGTTCACTGACTGAAAAGCCTGACTGAAAAGATTTAAATGAACAATTTGTCCCTGAACTATGGACAGCCACTATTAAATAACTTGGTATATAATACAAATAAATTAACTTTGTAATAACCAATTTAACACAAAGCATTTCATGATACCCAGTTGCACAAAACTGTAGTTCATTTATTTCCATAATATTTCTGTATGCCACTTCAGATTATAAAAATCTTTGTTTTCATTTTAAAAATCCATTAGGTGCTGTTTGGATATTTTGCATTTATGAAATAAAGAAAATTGCACATTGTGCATTCAATTGTTTCAGTCATTTTAAGTGCTTTGGTCTTCCACACCAAATGGGGAAAAGGCTCCTATAAAAGGTTCATGCACAACTTGATGCTCAAAACTCCCTTGCAACTTTTACTATAGTACAGTAACTGTGACAGTGGCTGTCACGAGGCACATATCAAACAATCATTGCACATTTGTTTTCTATCAAAAGAACCATCAAATGGACAAGCAGAAGGCATCAGAGAAATTTTCCCTTTCCAACTGAACTTTCGAAAGACTTAAAACCCCAAAAGGACAAAGATCCTCACATGCAGTGTTTACAACAAGACCTGCATCGCCCGTTTAACAAACACATCAGGAAAAACCATGCAGACACAAAGCATTTCAGACTTTAGTAATCATTTTATTACACAGTTTTAATCAACACACAAAGCTCAACGAGCCTGTCAGGAAATTAAATATACAGAAGTTTGTCTGTGACGAGTTTTTGTCCTCTCACCCATGGACCCAATCGAGTCTGGCTGAACCATGTTAGCATCTAATTAAACAAGACCAGGAAAAAAAAGCAACCTAAGAGTTACAAGGGTGGTTTGGGGGAGAGAGAGAAAAAAAAATTCAACAACAAAAAAAAGACGCATGTTATAGAGACTGTTAAATAACTGGCCCGAAACCCTCCATGTGGTGAATGTTTGTGAAGTTGGTCATAACTAAGGAAAGTGGTAGAGACAGTCTTTGCAATGACAAATGGAGTCCATTAGAATACACCGGAGGAGAGGACAGGAGGTCCATTTTCATTTATTTAACTGCTATGATTTTAAAAGAATTCCTTATAGATTTTATACAAAAAAAGATAGCCAGCATACCCCTCCCTTCTCTGCAATAAAGAAAAAAAACAACAACTTCCTGATCCAATGTAAAGTTGGAAGCCCAGGAAATGAAAAAGTAAACTGTAAAAAACAGATCCCTCTATGTCCAGATTATCACAAATTGCAGGGAGAAAACAAAATGATAATAATATAGCCTTCCCTTCCCAGTTCTTAAAAACAACAAGGAATGCTTTTAGAGCCATAAACATCTTCTACAGCAAAATTGATATGGACTGATCCTAAGCAGCGGGTACGTCGCAATAGCAACAGAGAAGGTAAAGCAGGAGCTGTGGAGTGGAGGTTTGCATTTGGGGAGGAAAAGGGGCTACAGTTGTATTTTGAGTATGTACACCATGGCTGCCAGAGGGCTAAGAGTTGGGGGGAGGTGCTCTGGTGAGGGGAGGCGTGGCTTAAAGCACTCCAAATGGAAACCAACAAGATCTGTTTTTTTCTTAAGCTTTTTTCTTTTTTTATCTTTTGAACGTTCAAAATCTCCCCCAACCTTAAGATGGAGAGGTGTAATTTTCTCCTCCTCATGATTTTAACTCCAAAACTACATTGCATACTTTTGTGTCCATTCCCGAGCTATTCTGTTGTACCTATGAGGAGAAAAGACAAACACAAAAGCAAACATTACCATCGCTTGTCAGTAAGGCATTTGCATGACACATAAGCTCTTAAAAATAAAGACTCCAAAAGCAAATACAAAAAAAAATTGGTTCCCCAAAGAACCTTTCAGTTAAGTTATTAAAAGAACCATTATTTTCCTAGTGTGAAGATTTTAAATATCTATATCTTTTTTTGCTACATAAAAAAGCTTTTGTACAATAGAAGGATGCCATTCATACTAAAGTTTGTTCATGGAACCATAGATGCCAATAAAGAACTTCGCCCAACTTCCACCCACATTTGCACAATAAGGATCTAATGGGAGTCTGCTGGGATTTAATTACCTTTTCTGTTGAATTTGATTAGAATCATCCTCCAGTTCAAATTATTACACCCAGCTCAGTCTGGCTTAGATAAAATAAAACACTGTTGCTTGTTGAGCTATTGAAGCCTGCCTTTTGGAATTACAGCAAGCTGAAAACATTATCACTTTTGCTATGTCTCTACTTCAGTCAACTTCAAAGCTCAACAACAGTAAAAGTAAATTATTCACAAAACAGGACTTCGGAATGTCAGCGTATAAACAACATCCCCAGGGAAGAAAGGTGACAAGTGTCAAAACAGGAAACTGCATAAACAATAACGTAGCTAATAATGCAAATGATTATCTCTATGGAGAAGAGCATTAGGGCAAACAGTGTGCAGAAGATGACACTTACTTTTCCCTGTCAGTCTTGTAAATGCGGGCGATCTCAGGTACTAAGGGGTCGTCCGGATTGGGGTCACACAGCAGGGAGCAGATGGACAGGAGAACTGGAGGGCAAGATAAAAACATTAAAAGAAAAACATTAAAAGAAGAACAATATACTTGAACAATATTATCCAGTATCTCTTTATCATTTTGTTTGTGATTGAGTTTTACACTAAAGAATGAGATTATTATTAGAAACAATTCTTATGCCTAAAATGTCAATGAGAAACCAGCAGCATCTTACGCTCCCCTCTGGTGTATAGGTATAACATATTTCAATTTATTGCCACATAAATCTTCAAAGACTACTTCATGGCACACACAGACAATCAAACATCTAACTAAAGTAAAATTTTATATATTTAAAAGGTAACAATTCTGCATGACAAGGCTACAAAATATTTTTAGTTGAACTTCGAATGAATCTGAATACAAAATAGGATTCTGGGTGCTACATTATTTAAAGCAGTTCTCACAGCACTTGAGCATTCAAACGTCACATTTAGGGCTGTGACGGTCCCCATGACAACTGCACAACCGTGTTGTCTACTGCCACTGGCAGTAGTGCATGTGATATCACGCACACTTGTTTTGTATACAAGTGTTATAACAGTAATAATTGCAAATTGTTTTATTTAGACTACAAGTCTATGGTTATTTAAAAATTAGCTCAAACAACATAAACAGTTTTTCCTTTAAGCCTGGAACACACCAAGCCGACGGTCGGCCGTCGGGCAGTTTTTGTGCGTTTCCTCAGTGTGTTCCGCACCGTCAGCTGAAATTGGTCCTCGTCGGCTTTTCTTCTGCCGATTCGACATGTTGAATCGGCGTCGGGCCGTCGGTGAAAGAGGGAACTCTGATTGGCTGTTCAGCTTAGTGAACGAGTCAGTGGACGAGAATAATAGCAAAACAGCGAGCAAAGTCAAAACGGTACAGATAGAGGCTGTTCTAATGATATGTCATCTTACCTGATTGTTCCTTGGCGAATATTTCAATATTAACACGAGAGGAGTGGAATAAAGAAAGTGTTTAGCAGGATTAATGTTCAAAATTGTAAGCACGCGCTGCTTTGTTTACGGTTTGTATAACTTCAGCCGGCAGAGTCCGTTTCCCTTTTTGAATGACGAATATATCTGCAGAAATATACAGTTGTCTCATTTACACACAGGCGCAAAACGCGCATTCTACCTAACAGTCGGCAGTAGTTCTCTCATGTGTTCAAGTGCAGCTTTTTACCCCGACGCGAGGTGACAACAAAGTTGGCTTTCATCAGCGCTAGTTCGTCGGCTTGGTGTGTTCCAGGCTTTAGATTGGCAGGTTTGAGCCCAGGAAAACAGTTTATTCATTCAGCAAATTCATTTTGTGTTGGGCGATGGACCCTGTTGGGAGACCAAATTATTATACTCGCTTAAAGCAGGATTTATACTTTCACCTGGCTCCACTTCATGAGCCTAGTCCTCACTCCACTTCTGTGAGTGTATTTAACTTTCTTATTTAGGCTACTTTCTTGTTTAAATGTATTATTTATTTGAATATTTTTGTGTTTTGCTAAAATACAGTACAGACCAAAAGTTTGGAAACATTACTATTTTTAATGTTTTTGAAAGAAGTTTCTTCTGTTCATCAAGCCTGCATTTATTTGATCAAAAATACAGAAAAAAATGTAATATTGTAAAATATTATTACAACTTAAAATAATAGTTTTCTATTTGAATATACTTAAAAAAACAATTTATTCTTGTGATGCAAAGCTGAATTTTCAGCATCATTACTCCAGCCTTCAGTGTCACATGTAACATCCAGTCTGTCACATGATCATTTAGAAATCATTCTAATATTCTGATTTATTATGAGTGTTGGAAACAGTTCTGCTGTCTAATATATTTGATGAATAAAAGGTTAAAAAGAACTGCATTTATTCAAAAAAAAAAAAAGATTCTAATAATATTCTAATATATTTTCTTTATTATCACTTTATCATCAATTTAACACATCCTTGCTGAATAAAAGTATTGATTTTATTTAAAAAAAAAAAAAAAAAGAAAAATACTGACCCCAAATTACTGACTAGTAGTGTATATTGTTATTACAAAATATTTATATTTTAAAAACATAGCTTCTTTTTTTTTTTTTTTACTTTTTATTCATCAAAGTATCCTAAAAAAGTATCACGTGTTCTGAAAAAATATTAAGCAGCAGAACTGTTTCCAACTTTGATAATGAATCATCATATTAGAATAATTTCTAAAGGATCATGTGATAATGATCCTAAAAATTCAGCTTTGCACCACAGAAATAAATGATAATTTAATGTATAATAAATTTAAAAACAATTATTTTAAATTGTAATAATATATCACAATATTACATTTATTACATTACATAGTAATGTTTCCAAACTTTTGGTCTGTAATGTATATTATGTATATCAACACCGTGCCACCCGCGGTAGTTGGTCCACTACCACCGCAGTGGTAAAAATCTGCTACCGTCACAGCCCTAGTCACATTTTAATATTTGGTCTACATGCAAAATTTTGTGGTTAACAATAAAATCATACTAAAACCCCATACATGCTAGACCATGGGAAGATAAAGACTTGGGTTAAGAAACAAACATTTCTAAAATGACCTGCTGTAAAACATTCTTTAAAAACGGAGGTGTACCTTTGGAGATGGTAAGTGCCGGTGACCACTGTGACCTTAGAATATCCAGACAAATGCTGCCATTGCTGTTGATATTTGGGTGATAGATTCTTGTGGTAAATGCAACCTTAGAAAGGAGCCAGAAAAAAATAAGCATGCAAATCACAACCTTTACAGGCTAAAAAATAAAATGACAGCCAACTCTAGACCAGTTCCTAATTACTGAAGATTGTAATCCAAACACAAGCACTGGCTTCCTTCGAACACATTCCTTAAATTCATCAACAAGATTCCCTGCATTCTACAACTGCATATGACATACAGTCATAAGATGAATTATTTGACTATATGGTGAGAGGGAAAACATTTCCTTGTGTCACGACAAAGAAAGTACAAGTTGGTACACTGAGGACACAAAGTGAAAAATAACTAAGCAGCTCCTGAGAATAACCAAAACATCTGAGAGGCTGTGCCTGAGTCAAACAGGTGTGGATGTTACTGACCTTTGGCGGTTTGAAGGGGTAATCTGTGGGAAAGTGTATGGTCAAGAAGAACACTCCGCCCTGGTAAGGACTGTCATTCTGTAGAGTAAACACCTTTAATTACTATATATATATATATGATCTATATTTACTCCATATTTCAAGACAACAATATCATGCTCCAAGGGATTTCTGTAATGTTGCCATCACAAAAAATACTTACTGGTCCCATTATTGTGGCCTGCCAATGAAACACTGAAACAAGACCAAAAATAAAGATTGTCAGGGAAAGCCTATATCAGTCACACCATGTTCATCATGTCTTTATACAACTCAAAGAGGTACACATGTTTGCTTGCCAGCTTAGAATCAGTCTTGTCAGAATTAAAAGAGCCCACTGAGAGTACAGTATAAAATATGAAGCAAATTTGGGTCCAATTATGTTGTCATATCTCAGTCAAATCTCTGAGGCACTAAGTGGGTCAGATGGTTGTATGAGTCAATTTAATAAAATAGTGACTCTTTCGAGGGAAGCTGTATATGCTGTTTGTTGGATCAAACAATCCGTCGTCTTGTGGCTGAGCTTCACGCTAAATATTGATGAGCACTGTCTATCACAGTACAGACAGAAAACATGATCACACAGGAAAAAGCACTTCTGACAATGTGTTTGAAGCTACTATGACATTCAGTTCCTATTAGTGCTGTATACATAAGACATCTTGAAGAGCTGATTCTATTAAATGCAATAATAATAATAAAAATCTCAGCAGAAAAGTAGTGACAGATTGTTAGTTGTAACTAGCCGTTACCTCACAAAACACCAATATTTCTCCTCAAACTTGACATACATGCATATAGAGGCATCTACTAAATTTTAACTATAAACATATATTATATATGGCTGATAAAGAAAATCTGGAAAAAAAGGAATATAACGTCACCCCAGAAGAGAACTTGTTCTTGTATTATGTATTATATATATATATAAAAATTTCATTTCTCTTTTGTTATTGCACTGTTCAAAAACTTACTGAATTCCCTTGTAACCCACCAAAAAAAAGTAATAAATAAAAATAAAAAACATTGCTAATTTTTGTAACGTTTCTCCACCTCATTACTCACGGTGTTCCTCAGTCAAAAATTATCTGCCAATATAATATTGCTTATAAATTCATAATATATTATCACCTGGGACACAATCTTTTCATTAACTTGTTTTCTTTCAATCAGTGCAGGTTTTGTGTTTGCTTTTGGAACGGATTGATCATAGAAAACACTGATTAGAGCTTACGTACTTCAATTTGAGTGGGGAAAAAACATGATTTGTGATTAATTTTGAAAATATTTACCCAAAAACTGATGTGCGTGAGATCAGATCAGTGAAGCCTACAACCAACCCCCCCCCCAAAAAAAACCCTTGCCAATTCAAAGAAAGCCAGATGACAAAAACATTAAATCCTAGATTTGGTGATATTGCGTAATAAGAGATTTACACTAAAAAATTTAAAATGACAGTCATTTCACAGGAACACCCAATTAAGTAAAGGAATTTCAGCATAGAAAGAGTTAAGTTAACTTTTTGTTACACAATCAAAGCTGAGATTTCCTATGATTATCTTCAAAGTACCTGTAACTTTAATTTGAAAAATAAACTCACTAGTTTATCAAATTCATTGGTGGGCCAAATGAGTTACTTACTGTCATCCCCTACTGGGCCCGCTGAACACTGAGCAGGTGGATCACGGCCCAAATCATGCAGCTCCTGCAACACACCAGAATCAAAACTGCGTTTTAAAAACAGTTCACCTATCATGACTTTAAAAAGCTCTGCATCACCTGTCCTGATCCCTTCCTGAAACACCTGCAGTGCACGCTGCTGACAATGAAGCGGAGAAACTGACACCGAAACTTAATACTCCAAATATCTGTGCATTTGATAAAGTTATAGTAAAATTAAGCAGAACAAACACAATGGATGGATAATTAAGAGACTAGAGAGGTCAATCTCAAATCAGACACACAACAGTCTGTGTAATGGAGTTATTGCTGCGGTAATGACATGAGAGGTGACCACAGCTTATGTAACTCAAGATTTTTCCGGGTTAGTCTGTTCTACTGAAACCCAAGAGTATAGAAACGTTCAAAATTGTCAGAAAAGCACAATAAGGGGTCTGAAATGTGAATATGAATGCTTTGGACCACGTTCATAACACCGATTTGCTTGCGCCACGAGCTAACCTCAAATCTCCAACAACATAATCTGCCAGCTTGCCTATAAAAATTAAACAGATGCACTGAAGGACCAAATCTTTAGATGTTTGTGAAGAGAAACGGATATACAATATAAAGAACACAAAGACATCCTAAAATAAATTTTAAACATTAACGCGATGGCAAACTGAGACTACATGCCCTACCAGAGCAGTTAGCCAGTTAACAACCCAAACCAACACAAAATAAAGAACTATAATTTAATAGCACCGTACACTAATATATTAACAGTAAACTGTTGAAGTTGTGGTGGATATAAACGGTCTTTGTTCAAGGTTTCCAAATGGGCCTTTAGCATTAGTGGCAACGAGGGGTTAGCATGCTAACACGTTATCATGATCTTACATTAATAGTCAAGGGAACCATTTCAACCCTACTTCAATTTCAAATGACTATTTATATCCGTTTAAGACTAAAACGAGAAAACGAAATACAAAAGCAATGACCGAATATTTATTTATCATTCACACACAGTTCGACGGAGGGTCGCTAGCTATCATGCTAACCGTTAGCACGGGCCGAACCGTCGAACCGGGCTACTTTACTACACTTGTCATTCCACCAGTGCAACACTTTACACTTTAACTTCTCAATAACATCCCTTAAATCGCCTTTCCGGCGTAAATGAGGAAGGATGATGCGTTTTCAATGCGGAATAGGGCAATGGCGCCCGTGACTTCCTTCTCTTACCTTGTGGATTCTTTTCAGAGCCATTGTTGTGCTGTTACTACTGTCAAAAACACACAAAACCCGCCTTGTATTCGATTAAAACAGCGCTTCTTCAATTTCAACGCGACCAACCCCTCCGGTGTCTTAATAAGGGACGCCTTGGGGTAATAATTCAGTCGGTGTTCAGTGTGTGATGGAGCCGGTTGGTGTAATTTGAAGGCGAAACTGAAAGGTGGTGCTGGTAGCGGTTCGGTCTTCCTCCTGCAGCAGCGGCAGAGAGCAGCTACCGCATCACGCACACTGCGCTGCTCTAATCAGATCCTTCCGCCAATTGACGCAGTCGCCGGAGACAGATTGCGCGCCGACGCCAGTTGCTTGCTAGTGCGGTAGTGAATCACGAAGCTGATGTACTAGCGATTCCAAAATGGCGGATCGCACTAAGCGACTTCAACGCTTAATGAGCCCAAATGAAAGCCTGTGTCTGAACGCTTCCATTTCGAGCCGACAAACGATCTTGATGAACAGCCCAGTAACAGAATGGAGAGAATAATGAGGATATAAATATATTTCGAGACGTTTATTGTTAGTAGTGTTCATGCGACTTATATTCATATGAGCAAAACAGTTTATTCAATTTTAACATAACTGGCAGTAAACACATATAACAGTTAACCTCGTTCAAAGTAAGTTTCACCACTGCGGAGTGATATTTGACAAATTAATGGTTTATCGCGGCAAAATACGAGATTATCGTCCATTGAGAGAAGAACCACTGCTTTCTCTCTCTAAATATATGAGTTGACTTAATCTGATGCATTGTAATTATTTATTTCCTTAGCTGTTTTTGTTCTAATTTCTAATATTTGATTGTCTAAAATATTAATAGCAAATATTTTTAGGCTGCTTTTGTCTGATCCTCATATAATTATGATTACACAAATCCAAAAAGATCAAACTATCGTCCTATATTCCTGAAATACCTTGTTTCATTGAGATATTTTAATCCCATTGCACAGGTTTATGCCGGACAATCACATTAATTGCAAAAAAAGGAATAGAACAGAACAGTACTGACACAATGGGTTCAAAGGAAATTGTCAATGGTACAGCACAAAATAATGACGATTCTAGTACAAAATTGAAAGTGATGAAAGCATAAAATGTGGGAATTAAAAGAAATACGTTGTATTACTATGGTTCATGTTCAGAAGTCCATGGTGCAGTGCCCAAAAACAATAAAAACCAAGAATTGTTTTGTACTTATGTTCAATTCCAAAATGGTTTTTGTTCAAAATTTTGATAGATAGATAGATAGATAGATAGATAGATAGATAGATAGATAGATAGATAGATAGATAGATAGATAGATAGATAGATAGATAGGTAAGAGAAGTCAGAAAACAGAAGCTGGGTTGTTCTTACAACGTTCAAAATACAGTAAGATTATACGCTGCCTTTTCTGACTTTCTATGCCATGAAGCATTAAAAAGACTGACGTCAAAAAAGCAGCAACAAGGCCTGGGTGCGCGCGCTCTCTCTCATCTCGTTCGCAGGGAAACCCCGAATCAGCCTCCGCGTGATGGCAGTATGAGGCAGTCCCTGCAAGCCAGAGCGTGGGAGTTCCTGTCTTCGCCATGTCGGGGTGGTGCTGCAACGCGCTGAGGATACCCTGAACCGAGAAGTCTCCCAGCCCCCTCCTGCTTCTCCATCCATCCATCCATCCATCCATCTATCTATCCGCCCCCACACGGCACCAGGCAGAGTCCAGCATCTCCAGCATAACAGTTTCCCCGGATTAACTGCGACACATCTTCCCCCCTGACCGACGGTGGACGGAGGAGAGACGCACCAAGTGATGCGGCTTCTGCAGCCCGCGCATCCCGCCGCACCGAAGACCGCACGCTCACCAGTTAGGAGTAGGCGCACTTTCCCAGTTATCCTCAACAACCCATGAGAATGTCCAGCGCAGACATCATGGGTTTAAACCCTACCGACCGCGTGATCAAATGTAAGTGGATTGTGTTTTGTACCTTTTTAATCGTACTCAGCATTTTTAAGCATGCAGCGTTATGTGCGATTGTGCATGTTTCGCGATGATTCTGTTTCTGTGATGATGCGCTATAAGAAAAAAATATTTTTTCAAAAGATATTTTGCATCTTCATACGTCATGCATCAATGATTGATCAGTGATCAAAGGATGCTTCAGATGGTGTGTTTGCATCCAAAAAACTATTTCCATTAAACGAGATTGGCAACCCAATGCTGATGCAGGAGAGGTATGGCAAGCCATTTTAACATGTTTTACCTAAAACTTAAATTTTTTATGTTAGCAAATTAGTAACAAGTGCTTATTTATTATTATTTTTTATTTACTTGGGGCAGACAGGGGCCACTTGTGCTTTTAGGGGGGCACAATTTTAAAATTCATCTTAACCTACTTTATTTTTCATTCAGTCATTTCTCAACGTCATATATAACTGCAACCTACAAGTAATCTATAACAATTTCAAATCACATGCTTACGAAGAGGAGCGCTTGTGCATTCGACTGAGTAATGTAAGTGGTTAAATGTACTTGCACATTGGCTTTTATGATGCAAGATTAATGTAAACACAGCCCACTGTGAACATCCTTCAATGGTTCAAATGGTGTGTGTGTGTAAGGAACAGGAAGTAAGCACACTGTAAAACATCATAGCCCAAATAAGTTATATGAACTTACTTTTCCTCTTTTAAATAAATTGTCATTTTAAGTTTTGGATACTGAACTTTTTAGTTTATAAGTTATTAAAGTTTATAAGTTATTGAAAATTTTAACGTAAAGTAATGTGTTGTCTTGACTTCTTCTGAGTTTTGTCTGGCTTGTAAAAGTTCATTAAACTTGTGTCTGTAAGTTATATGTTGGGGAGGGGCGATACACGGAGAGCGCGAAATACAGAGAGAAGTCATCGCCATTTTGAGTTAATGCAGCTGCCTGGAGACCTTACACGAATTCATGTCGGGAAACACAAAGACTGCGAGGAAGGTGAGTTTTTGTTTTTTTTATTTGTAATGATAAATGTGAGTTTTAAGTGTAAGTGTGTTGTGATTTATTGCATGTTAGCCAATTTGACTGTGCTTCGCGAATGTAATACGACAACACAAGTTTTTCCCTCGTCAATTCACTGTTTTCCAGAGCCTCAAACGCTAAAATATGTATATCACTTTGGTTCACAGTGCTTATATTTTAGTTGGTCTTCGGCCTGAAGTCTGTAGGTATTATTTATTGCATTGACCGTGCTCCGCGAGTGACCGTGGTCAGTTGATCCGCCGTCTGTGAACACCCGGTCAAGCCTGTCGCCGCCCGCATTTTGCTGCACGTCTGTTTGTGGAATTAAAGTGTCGCGATACATTACGCTTACAAAAAACGTCTTTCTCCGCTTTTTGGCCACGCCACGCATTTGTACTGTAATTAAAAAATAGACATGTTCAAATCCAGGCAGCGGCTGGCTTGACCGGGTGTAACGTTACACAGATAAAGACTCACTTGCCTGGGGCAATAGAAGGACACAGGGTTTTCCCTTGCTAATTTGACAGTTTCCTAGAGCCTCAGATGCTTAAATAGCTTAATATTTCACTTCGGTTTTCAGTGCTTATATTTTAGTTACTTTTAAACATTTCTGACAGCTGTTTGTCTACTGATTTTTGTATAGCACAATTTCATATGCTTAGTTTATATTGCTTCTACTGATATGCTACTGCTTTTTCACTCCTTTACAGCTCTCCCTCTTCAAAGTTATTGTCAGCTCAAGATATAAGGTTGTCACCCTGCAGAGTTTTCAAGAAGCTGATTTTAAGGACATTCATGTTACAATGAGGTACAGTTAACACATCCTTACTGATATTAAAATCTTTTGCTGTTTTACTTGTATATTTGTTGCAGGCCTAATGCAGTCACACAACATATTTAATGCAGACCATGCAGTTCTTTTTGTACAATTTCATATGCTTAGTCTATATTGCTTCTACTGATATGCTACTGCTTTTCTGCACCGTCACAGCTGTTGATTCCTCTTCAAAGTTATTGTCACCTCAAGATATAAAGTGTCACCCTACAAAGTTTTCAAGAAGCTGTTTGAAGGATGTTCATTTCACAATAAGGTAATTGTGAACTTGCTTATTTTTAAATCATTCTTTATTCTTGATTTTATTACTTGTGACATGACCTCTATATATAACCTCTTTAATCATTTACGTTATAAGATGGCATGTGATTTACATATGTGATTATTTTTCATCTGTACTTGCTACCCATTATTAGTCTCTTTGGCTCCATTTTTCCTCCTGTCTTGTGTCTGTTTCAGATGAGCACAGAGTTCACCATTGATCGTCTGCAATTATTCTTGAATGGACTAGATGCTTTGGTGTCTTTTAGAGCTGTACAAAGCATCTGTATCATCAAGCAGGAGCTTGAGCCTTAGCAGTTATACAGTGCCTTGATAAGGAGGTATGAATAAAAATGAACTCAATTTGATCAGTTTGCACTAATATAAGTATTCTAATCTGTATATATATATATATATATATATATATATATATATATATATATATATATATATATATATATATATATATATATATATATATATATATTGGAGTCACTCAGTATTGTTTATAATTGTATGTAGGACACAAATTGGAACAGAAGAAAAGCTGCCTTACTTGGCCTTCTGCGCTTCCTTTCAGAGGAGACTTCTGAGATAATCAAGATGTGTGATGTAAGAAAATATATTTAAATCTTGTGAATGTACTGATGATAGTGAATTCATGGTAGAGCAGTATGTGTAGGGAGAAAGTAAATCAGCTTAACTATTACAATATATTTATTATTATTATTTTATCCCAGAATCAGTAATAATTTATGCTAAAATGCTTTTTTGACTGTCAGTTAATCTAAGTACTACACTATATATTGTGCCTAAACATGTCATCAATAATATAATGTACAAATATTGTGCAAATCATTCAAAGGTCAGAAAGCTACATGTACTTGTTTATGTAGAGAACACTTACAATCTTTAAAGTGTTCGATGAGCCGTTATTTTGCCTGCCACTCCTCATTTTTCCCTAATTCATGCCTTTTTCTTTCCCCCTCAGTTACATTTTCTATACCTCTTTTATACCACTCATCTACCTTTCTTCTAGTTCTGTATATTATTAGAGAATCTTTGATGAAATGGATGTTTAAGCACTTGTGTTCTTAAATTACTTTTTAAAACCTGTTTTCCTACAAGAATTTGTATTTTCAAACCAATGTTAAAGCTTGTACATTACTTGAATTTATTTCAATAAATGTTTTACATTTTTGAGCAGACCAGTTACAAGTCTATCTATTATGAGCTGATTTGAGTTTTCTTGAACTGATAATGTAACATAGTAAGTTGTTTTAACTCAGAGCATCAAGTTGAAACAACAAATGACCATTAGTTTAATAAATTGTAAAACTTAACTTCTTGAGTTGAAACAAAGAGTATCTGTAAGTTGAGTTAACTTTTAAGGCAGCAGGTGAACTTTCATTTATAAGTTTAACCAACGTGAAATGTTTTACAGTGCACAATACAGCTATTTCTAAAGCACGCAGTGCCTTCTTCTGTTAAAAACTAAGCTCAGAATCGATTTAAGAGAGAATCACGATGCCTTTGGAAAATCTCAGAATCGATGCAGAATCATTTCTCGATTTGCGATGCATCGATTTATTGTCCCAGCTCTAATTCCATTAGGATTTATTGGTTTTAACAAGCAACCAATATAATGGGTAATGGGCAATGTAGCCTAATAGTGTAATCTATTAACTTTGCATAAAAATAAGTTTTTTAACTTAAGTACAAAATATTTTAATACTTTGTATTTAATGTGAATTTAATATAAACATCGTAAGTTACTAATTAGCCTATAACACTTTCATTGTACAAAAAGAGAGCAAAGAATGTTTATATTATCAAAGAACGTTTTCACTTCAGTCCAGTGGGTTCAAGCACACAAAATGTTCCATAATAATCTCTAAAGCTGTTTACACTGTGAAATAAATATCTTACTTACATTTGTACATCTTCACTCTGTTTTTGATGAGAGAACTAGCCAGAGAATTCAGTCAGCGAGCGAAACAGCATGTTTCCGAACGGCTGTGATTGGCCCTTGCATTCATAAACTCAACAGAATCATATGAGATTGGTAATAATGTGCCATGCTTTAAAAATGTGTGCATCTCTGGCTCTGTGCCAGGCAGGGAATGCAGATTTGAATTTAGCAGCTGGTGAAGTTTTTTTTATTTATATTGCCTATATATAGTTTGCAGGACAAACTGCACATTTCATCCAAAATTGTTTGGTGTGATGTGATTCCAAATGTAGGTATCATATAACCGAAGTACTAGTGTCTAATAAATGCTATAGAACTGAAATACACTATAATTATTAATATTATTATTTTTTTTTTTTTGAAGATGTAAATAAAACAAAGATTACTGGAGGACATTTTTAAAAGAAAATACTATTTTCAAACTGTTTATACTTCAAAATGACACATTTAATTTAATGTTACTTGCTTTTTTTTTGTAAATTTTTCTGAATTTGCTAGCAATTTCTGACTATAATCTAGAATCTATATTACATGTATACATGTAGTAATTAAAACTAAATAGTAGTCACATAAATCTAAGACAGTTGTAAAGAACAAAAGTGAAACGGCTTGCCACATCTGTGGAGCGCATCGACGGCTGCGCGCGCCTGCTGGCGGATGGATGAACTGTTATACAGTGGCAGGTTACCCGAGAGAGAGAGAGAGAGAGAGAGAGAGAGAGAGAGAGAGAGAGAGAGAGATAAAGGGGGGAGGAGAGAAAAAGAGAGAGATTAACATCTCGATCCAATGAAATATTTTTGGCAGTTTGAGGATGACAGCGAAAGGACGACTTAAAGGTAGCGTGGCTATTGCATTGCATTCCTGCATTGTTTCATGTATCTCCTTGCGCTCGCCCATTCGCATCTTTTACTCCAATGTCAGTGCGCGCGCTTGTCGGGTAGCTACCAGCGCTCGGATAACGAGATGATCTCGTGAGTTACCGTATCGATTGTGCGTGTAATGATGTGAAATGTGTAATGCCTCGAGACCTTGCACGAGTACACTCTTGTCATGCAGGGCGTTGAGTTCCTCGCAGTCAGTTCGTGCACTGACATACACATCCTTGCATAGACGGCCTATGAGGGTATTTTAGTGTATCTTTCCGTAGCAGTTTATCGATTCGTTGGTACATCGTTACACACTGTAAACAAGGCTTGCACATAGAGGATGTGCTGGATCCAGAAATCCCAGTGGCATTAAATCGAAATGTTATTGCAGAAAAACAAGTTGCATTGCAGAACTATATATTTCATGTGATGTGATAAATACATTAAGAGACTATGCAAACCCATCATAACTAGCCTATACCAATGCACGCATGCACGTACTGTAAGCTTAGCAAAATTTAAAGCCATATTTATATTTCCAGTTTTTGCAATACACATTCAATATATAATAATATTAATAATAATAATAATAAACAGCAACAACATTAGAATGTCAAGTAGTGAAGATGTGGGCACTACAGCATCACTGGATGATGAGATATGTGTATGTGGATGTATAGTGTGGGCGGCCAGTGGAGAGAGGGGTTAATTAGTCTTCAGCAATGCCTGTGCATACTGAAAAGCTACCCAAAATCATCCCCTATGTATATGTGATCAGTTTGGTTGGATTATGGAAAACAATAAAGGCGGATGGGGAGGCACGTTTTGGGCCACCATAGTGTGTGAGCAACTGTGGTTTGGGCAGAGAGAGAGGTGTTGTGTACTGTAAGGGCTATCCCTTCAACCCTGGAGTGTGGCCGCTTGTAATTATTTAGCAACATATGCCATTCTGCATTAAATAATCATAGTGCAGCATATGTGTCACATTTATGTAATATTGACCGTTAGGTATCTTGGGTACTAAGCTTTAGGGAAGGTCTGTGTGAGAGCCTGTCCAGATATAGCTTTTGGATGAGGAAGGCAAAGCAGCCAGTATGAAGGTGAGAAAGGTATAAAGAGGACACAGCAGAAGTAAGAAACTGCCTGATCGTTCATAGAAACCTTTAGGAAAAAAGTACTGTGGGTTATACCATGGTGTTTTTTAGTCTAGAAGATGGTGTGCTTGGGATAATTATTCACATATTACTCAAAGAAACTTCAAAGAATACCATGGTATTACCATTATGCTTGTATAGATGTTCTATTCTAGAAACAATGGTTATACTATGGTACCAATGTCCATTGTTGGGAAGATGGAATAAGATTCCATATTAGATATTGCTCCAAGATATCTTACCATGGGACCACGGTAGCTAAAAGTATCACTATTGTACCATGTCCATGGCAGTACTGTATTTCAAATTTTTCTAGGGCGTAACAGAGAGTAAAATTGGTGCATAGAAGAAGGCACACTTGAGACAAACACAAATGAGTAAGCGAGTAGATTGCTTAAGATGAATTTGCTAATTTCCACAAGTTATTATGTGCTGCATTCTCCGTGAGACAGAATGCGCCTCACTGCCATCTGTCTCCTAAAGGAATGTAGTAATGCAACATTAATGACTAGATTATTCTAACTGCATCATAGTGTATTTTTTATGATTGGTACTAATAGGTGTTCTTGGCCCCTAGGAATGGAGAGGTTTTGAAACAGGAATATATTATTTGCATGCAATCATAAACACACACTTTCATGGCATTATCGAAACGGCTTCAAAGATTGACATTTTTCTCCTGATTTTGTGCCTGTGTTAATTCATGCATGCCTCCTGCCGAGTGCGACACACAGCATGAACGGGATGTTAAAGCCCAACACTGAAACGAAGTAAGAGTGTTGACATGAGCCTGGCGATAAATGAAACAAGAGCAGGTGAAAGAAAAGAGAGGGGGAAGTGTGAAAAGTGTGGAGGATGAGAAGTGGGAGAGATGGGGAATCAGCCACTTGACAGCCGATAGATGGATGGATGGATGGATGTGTATGCACTTGTATCCCAGCAATCTCTTTCTCTCGCACACAGGGGCAAATGCACAGGCAGTGTTTGGAATGGAATTCTAAGGTACTGCATACTGCACAGTATATACTGAATATTGCCAATTGTGTTTAAAAAAATAGTATGTGGACATTATGCAATTCTAATCAAACCAATGGTGTTTATTATATCACACTTGAAGAAAATGATCATTTTAACATTCCAGTTTATTTCAAAGCATTTTGCAGTGTATTTTATCAGCCAATAACCTGATCTGTAAATCCCATGGATACTTTTGAATGACTGTCTGAATGGTGTAGTTAACTGAACTATGCTAACTAGCCAAATCCATGTTGCACAATGTAGTATAAAAGTACTTTTTAAGGAACATTAGTTTACTTGATGACCATATTTACGATGCAGCTACATTAGGCATGCAAGACCACCTCTTATCTGAAAGGAGAAATACTGAAACCTCATATTTACAATAAGCAATAAAGTCTGGCTTGTCTGATAAATGCTGTAATAGCATTAAAAAGGCATTAAAACCATAAGCAATAAAATAAATGCAAGCCAATAGCGTTAAATAGTGTGCTTGGCGTAATTATGTAGATGTTTCTTGACTTTTTACTGTAGTATTGTGTCCAGAAAAACTAGTACCATTACAATGTACTTCAAAAAAGCATTATAATACCATGGTGCTTTTAGTGAAGTAGATTGTGTGCTTTTCATAATTATTTTCCAATGTTCGAAAGATGGCATACATGGCATAATTAATTGGATGTTTCTCCAAGATATTATAGTTTTACCATGGTATCGTGTCCAAAACAACATAGTATTACCGTAGTACCATGTTCAGAAAAAAACATGATAATAACAAAACATTAAACCTATAAAGGCATAATCTTTTTTTTTTTTTTACATATTACTGAAAGACACTTCAAAGAATACCATAGTATTACCATGCTACTTGTAAACATAATAACCAGTGTAATGCTTTGGTCCAGTGTCTAATGTTGGGAAGATGGAATAGATTTTATCCAAAACATAAACTCTGAACTTAATCCCAGATGAGGAACTATAGTTTGACTAGACAAAACAATGACCTGACAACAAGGAAAAATGTCCAGCATGAGGACTTAAATGCAAGACTGTGTTAATCACATAACATAATCAATTACAGAACTGAACTGCTAAACAAGATAACAAGACAAATGGACATGAACCAGTGAGAGAACAGAACTAATAATGAAAAATGCAATGAAAACAAGACATAAGAAACAAGCTGGAGGTCACATGACATGGATCAGGAAACATAACTGATACCAAACTAAAAGATAGGACATAAAAGCCTTGATAGACCTGAACTGAAAACATGAAACATGAACAAAAACCTTAGACAGACATGACATGAATAGCATTAAGAAAGTGTATTTTTCAGGTCGGTACCACCAATGCGGATGTGTAAACCTAAGTGTATGCGAGTCTCAGGTTTCTATGGGAACCAAAGCTTCTAATGGCAGTGACTCTTTTATTTAGAAGGCAGGACTGGAGCCGTCATATTGCGCATTGCGGTTTCTTCTATTCATTAACTTTGTCACATGACCTCATTACATGCATGTTTGATCCTCTTGGGATGTTCCTGCTTATGAGTTTGAAAGTCATAATTATGATGTAATTGTGTTCATTTTTTTTTTTTTTTATGAATGCATTGGCCAGTTTTAAAATTCAAAATTTTACTATTGACAAAAACTATTTAAAGAAAAAAAGAAAGTGCACATTAAGTGTGTAACTGATGCATTGTCAATGTATTTAACATAATTTTTCTGCCACAGAAAATGATGGGAAATATTTTGTCAAATAAACCTGTTGCTTCAAATTTAACTTGCTTTTATTCAGTTACAATGCACAAAATGTGTACAAATGAAAATTGTACAAAAATATTCACAATTAGGCCCATTTAATCATAACCAATATCAATTTGTGTCCACCATTATTTTCAAATTTACATTCGCCAACTTAGAAATGTAGACTCTCTTGCTGGTAATTACAAAATGTAGTGGTTTCCATTTGCAGTAAATTAGCATATTACAGCAAGTGGAGTCAAGTTTCAGATTTTTGCATTTTTAATCTAATTTTCTATAAAGTCGTCTTAACTCTTGGCAGTCTGTTCAAATAGTGAAGCCAGAAAAAGATATAAAGCATTGCAGCTGATAATAGTAGCTTGATTTGTTACACTGGAAATGGAAGGTCAAGTACACTGTATTGTGGGATATAGTGCTCAGTGCATTGCATACTGCAGTGCTCGTTTGTATACTGCACATTTTGGCAAATGTCGTAGTTCATCCAGGTAGTTCATGCATACAGAAGAGTTGCATGCTGCAGTGTACACCCTGCATACTGCAGAAATATTAAGACTTGTACTGTAATATGAAGTATGTAGTATGCTATTCCGAAAGTAGATAGTGTCACACATTTCAGTTCTGCTTTCAAGCATGTGAGAATGCTGTTATTAAGGACTAAAGTGCTGCCCATCTAACCAGATACTGAGCTAATCAACTTCATCGCCCACCTGAATGATCCAATGGAGAGAGAGCGAGAGAGAGGCAATCTCGCATCAAATGCGGTGATACAGGACTGCAGGAAAATGATGAAAACTGTTTCCTCCCACACAGATGCACAAACACACACAAGACACACACACACACACACATGTTACAGGTCACTAGAGACGTTAACTTGAGCACACACACACACTGATACATACAGATGTGTGTAATGGAGAACGCTCACACGCTTGACCACCTTCACACACCACAATCTGTCTCACACACACACGCATCATGGAAAACAAAATGCAGTCATCTGTGCCCTGGGCAGGAAGTCCAGCTAAAATCCCATTCACCCCCTAGTCTGTCATTCATCATTACTTTCTATAAGCCATATCTTCCTTTAAAGGAATAGTACAATTCTGACATCGTTTACTTATTTTCAAACCTGTATGCTATGGCTGCATAATTCATTGAAATAAAACAAAAATCATGACCCAAAAATCATTGCCCAGTGCACCTGCACCAGCTGTTGTCAACAAAAGAAACCTTTGAGGGCTTCCACCAAAATAAATTTGAAAATAAATAAATTAAGATATACATAAATATTAGTATTGTCATTTGTAATGTAAAATAAAATTATAGTATGTTTTAAATACTTTTTTTATTTGTCAGTGAAATGACCATATTTGTAATATTATAATATTAAAAATATTAATATTATAACATTTTTAATATTAATTATAAAGCAGCATGAGAATATCTCCTTTTGTGTTTGACGAAGAAAACATAACACAACATACAGGTTTGTCTCAACATGAGGGTGAGTAAATAATGCCAGATTGTTCATTTTTGGCAGAACTGCTGCTTTAGACTGACACAAGACTTGGATGAGAATGCAGCAGGGTGACAGCCAGGAAATTGTAGGATATTCGAAATCATTAGTGCACAACACAGGATGTGGACCAGGGTAACAATAACATGCCGCCACATACGCAGATCTGGTTCAAAACAGACTAAAGGTGAAACTAGGAGGAAGAGTGGAAGAGGAAGAGAGAAAGAATGAGTGAGACTAAATTTAGCCTCTTTAACATAAATACTTTGAGTGTGAGTTTGGAGCACAGAGGACACATTGGATAGCGCAGAGCTGAGACCTAATGAGGCCACGCGAAAGCAGGAACACTTCTGTGATCCAGAAATCCAGTAGAACGGATCTTTATCCTGTATTTACTGCTGCCTGAGTGGATGACTTCATCATTTCTGGCCTGTCAGTCAACCCAGCTCACTCTGCTGATTGGTTCATTGGTGTTTTTGTCATCTTAAATCCCGCCTCCTGCTTTTATGCACGTGCAGATGGCCCCTTCATGTGTGAAGCATGCATTAATTGTGCAACATCAAACGGCGCTTGTAAAAATCCCTCCGTCAAAGGCACATGATGCTGTTACCTTCTCCAGATCTGGGTCAGGCGCGTCTCTCCCTCTTATCCATCCCTTTAGTCAATTTTCTCCATTCTCATTCCGACAGTACATTTTCTTTCTCTTTGTCTCATCTCTATACAGAATTCTGGGTTGTCAAAGGATGTGGCAGCTGTATTTTTGAAGCTCGCCTGTAGTAACAATACAACGCTTCTGTCTGACACACAGCAAAATGTGTGTTCCATCGCTTTTAGGTCTCGGGCTGAAACAGAGCCATCCTATAGTTGTGTGATCACAGGATGATGTATTTCAGATTGTCAGCAGTTTAATTACAGGATGTTGCAGCTTGCACACTGGAAGTGCTTCTGGAATGGCACCGTGGGTGTCTGATGGTCTTCGCTTGCTGCAGTTACAGCCACTTCAGATTGCACAAGTTTGTTGTTCGACATTACAAATCTCAGAAATTCTTTGTCCTACTTCCTCCCCACCTAAGCCAGAAATGAGCTTCCCACTGACAACATATTCAGCAGCAGTGTTATATTGTACAGTGGGTTCTCTAATAATCCAGTATGTCTTCAGTACAACCTCATTACAGGAAACTTCTGCTTCTGCATAAGTTAATGTGCCTGAATCATACTTCATGGACCTGTGAATGAGTAGTCCAAAGGCTGAATTTATCATTTAAGTGATTTTCCTCATAAAAAAACAAAAAAAAAACTAGTACACCCAAAAATTTAAGTTTTCTCTATCCAATGAAACTCAAAATCGCATAAAATTTTTTAAATGCAGTGTGCTTCACGTGGGAAGTCGTGGCCTAGTGGTTATAGAGTTAGACTCCTAACCCTAGGGTTGTGGGTTTGAGTCTCAGGCCAGCAATACCACGACTGAGGTGCCCTTGAGCAAGGCATCGAACCCCCAACTGCTCCCCGGGTGCCGCAGCATAAATGGCTGCCCACTGCTCCGGGTGTGTGTGTTCACTGCTCTGAGATTTAGCATCATTGCTCCAGTCTTCACAAGGTCACATGATCCTTCAGAAATCATTAATGTTTTTCTGATCAAGAAACATTTCATATTATTGTCAATATGTCCAAAATGACCATTTATTCAATGAAATCGAATGCTTTGAACAGTAGTGTATATTGAAAAGATTAGTTTTGCAAAAGTAACTTATTGTATTTATTATATTCAACCCCCCCAGCCCCCCCCCCCCCCCCCAAAAATAAAAATCTGAAATAATCGCAAAAATGTACGTGAGGGTTTTATAAAACAGCAGTTCACACAGTGCAATGGTACAGGAGGTTTAAAGTGGTTCTAATGCAGATGTGTGCATTATAATCACCGCAAAGCATTGTATTTTGTGCCAACTCAACATGTTTATACCTATATTGGAGAATCATCAACCGGCTGCATGAAAAATGTCTGAAATGGTGTATGATGAGGCTGCAGCCACAAAGAGTTTGTAGCTTACTTATTTTAGGGCCAAAAGGAAAGGACAAGAGCTCTGCAGGAACATGTAGAGATGTTAATAAGGGTTTCAGTCTCAGTTGGTTGTAGTTGGCCTTTGGCTCAAATGACAAGGTTTGTTTTTTTTGTTTTTCTATCCAGCACTCCTCTATTATTGCCGCAAGGGGAGCTGTAGCATATATAAACTGCATTCAACAGTCACGTTTCTCACGTTTACTTGATTTCAAATGTTGCATTTATTATTATAATTATTTTATTTATTTATTTTTAAGCTGCCTTGCATCTTTGGTTTCCCATACTATTGAAAGCACACAAGCAAATCAGAGGCTAACCAGCGGCACAATGAGAAATGCCACTGGTGGAGGGTTGAATGCAATGCTGTCAGATTGCCTCATGTCTTGTTCACCGGTAAGAAAACATAACAGAGCAAAGTACATAATATTACAGTAATAACACTTTCCATTCTTACTTTGTCTGCTTATAGTGTAATGGAATGTGCTGTCTGCGTAAACAGGGTGCGTGGAGGTATGCAGATGCATATGTTGATAGGCAGGTAGGACTGCCTATTGTATCACTTGGACAGACAAACAAGTTATGGTCCTACACCTTCAACAGATGATATAAATACATTTAGACCACTTAACATTTGATTGCTATCAGGATGTGAATAGAATTGAACAAAAAATCTTTTTGAACCAAATCACCTACCCTGCCTTTAAAAGAGAAAAAACAATTGTAAAAGAAGACAGCTTACACAAATGTCTGCTATAGCACTCCTAGTGGCAACACTGAGAATACACCATTCACTTGAGTTGTGAATTACACACTGACACATGTGAAATTAAGCTTAGTGTAGCTAGAAGTGTCTGTATTCATGTACATTAGAGTATGTTTCAACTAGTGCTGCCAGAATTAGTGTGTTAATGCAGGCAGTTTAACAGTGTTGAAAATATTTAATGCAGTTAACGCAGGGTTTGAGCTAGGGTTGGCCAGTTCACTCAGAACTTTTTTTCCCTGACAAGAATTGGATTTATTTAAATGCAGAACATCTTTATGACCATATTAAACAGGTCATATTTAGATGCACACTCCACCTTGCCTCAGTGCCAGGCATTAGTCAAATGGTACAGGTGATGAGGAGCTTCAAAACAGCAACAGTGAATTGCAGTGAGATGAGATGTTGTCCGGCCATATGTCAGTTAAAACTAATTTTCCTGTGCAATCAGCCATTATACTGTGCTCGTAGCATGTGCTCTTCAATTGCATACAAAAATCTGGTGGTGTGCGCTGTAGCCTGTATCATTTCATATTAATGTGTGAATGAAATACGAGCATACATGTCAGATCCACGTCACATTCAGCAGAGGCAGGTGTTAAAGTAATAGCAGCCAAATAACCTTATTACGGAGCCCCACACATGGCATGCAGGAGAAAAATAGGAGGCTAAAACGTTTCCTCAATTTAAAAATTGTGCGCACAATTTACTAATTCGTTCCCTTGATTTGCTAAATCCTGCACATGATTTTATAAATCGAGGGAGGGCTCCGGGCTCTGAAATTTGGCCCAGAATTTATTCAGTAATTTGTTCAGTAATTTCTTTATAGTAACACACTAACCCCTTTTTTGTGATAATGAACTGTTTTGTTTTTAATAGACTAAATATGTCATATTAGAGAAATACAATTAATATGATTATACACAAATCAGCTGCTAGTGGAAGTGATAGAAATAAACTAGCTACTAAATAAAAAGTCTAGTTCGTTTCTTCTTGTAATCGGGTGTGCTTGTTCATATGCTTAAAAATATTTTCAGTAAATATGGCATATTATGATCGAGCAGAAAATGTAGACTAAACATCTGCGTTTCAGAAGAAATGCAGACAGTTGAGGTAGCTGTTTTGAAACATAATAAACAATGCTCTAGTATAGTGCGCTTGCTCTTTGACTGACAAACTTCTTAACTTTTTCTTTAACTTGGTATTTTGACAGTCAGCGCCTGATTAGGGCTGGAAATCGATTCCAAAGGAAAGGAATCGATTCCTTTATTCAAAGGCGTAAGAAATCAAGATTTGATTCCACAGGTTGTAATCGATTCCAACGAGGAGAACCGACTCCTTTGTAAGATTCAGATCAACAGTTCATCATGAATTCGCCTCAGTGAAACAGTGACTGGAATTACGATTAATTTCCGCGAACAGATTATTTCGGACGGTTCGTAACGTAACTTTTTTCTAACAAAATTCTGCATTGTATGCTCAGATTCAAAGTGTCAGAAGCGAATTGTCCATCAACGGTGATCGCGCTCTTTTGAACTCAGAATAACCGTCAAATGATTTATCCCAAAACGACGCTGATCGTCAGGCTCAGTTTATTTAAAAAAATTTTTTTTACAATACATTACAATCACTCCAAAATAGATGGTACCTGCATGACGAGCTGAACTTTCTTTGCGTGCCTGCTTAGCCTTACGCTTAGCAGCCTCTGAAGGATGCGTTCGTTTCGGCGCCATCAGATCAATTTGTAGTAAAATTGGATCTCATTCATAAAACCAGTAACTTATATAATCTCTTCATTTAAATATTCAGAGGGTGGGCGTGACTCAGGTTTAAAGGGGGAAATTAATTGGTTTTACTAATGGTGAATGACAATTGTTATATCCAATGGACAAACAGCCTAGTATTTTGCTGCTCTTGATTGGTGGACAAGCATATAGAGATGATTTGGAGGCCCTGCCTCCAAGCCCGAGGCCCTAGGCAACTGCCTACTTTGCCTATAGGTAGCGCCGGCCCTGCTGCTGTGATGTCTGTTAATCAAAGAAAAGATAAAAGAGGAAAGCAATAGGTTTTGTAGCTTTAAGGATTCTTCTATATTCTGTTTAGAATTTAGTGTTTGATAACTTTATTCAATTTCTGTATATTTCTTGCTGAGGGGCACAGGTCGATATGACATTTATTATAATGGTTTTATGTGAAGATTGTTTCAAGTTCACTTAAATGAGAATTTTTTTTTTTATCTAATAAATGTTGAAGTTGATAGCTCTTGTAATGTTGAATGGCTAGTCAGTGGTTAAATATTGGGATAAAAAGAACCATTTTCTAGAGACATCAGTAGTATTAGTATCAGTGTCACTCACCTTCAATCATTAAAAAGGTGCCATTAAATAAATATAAAAAATATACTGACTTTACGTTTTTTTTTTCTACATCATTAAAAATTATTTGTACTAGTGTACCCATAGTTTCTCCTCCACAGCAGGGGTCGAAGACTCCAGAATCGAAGGCAAACCTTTGCGAGTGTCTTCCTGTAAGTGGGGGTCAGGATGGGGCGAGGGCAGGAGTGAATGGTCAGGAAGGAGAGGGAAGGAAAGACTGAGATAGAGAGAGAGTGTGAGAGAGGCTCTAGCACAGCTGTGACCTGAATGAGTCCCTCCCATCGTACCTCTGGGGTCCGGGAACAAGCGCGAGCCAGTCAGCGGCCTACTTTCCCAAAGTATGATTCTAGGCCATTATCTGTGTTACCACTGGTGGGGCTCCAGTGGGCTCAACGGATCCGCAGAACAATCCTTTTCATTGCCCGTGAACACATGAAGGAGGGCCAGCCGTTTGGAAGTGTTACTCTGAGAGGAACGTATCTTACAGGAGGGAGTCAAGGTGAGGTCGACTACTGAGATCAGGAGGATAGAGAAAGAGACAGAAAAAATAGCAGGGAAATAAAAGGAGAGAGATTATCAACCAAACTACTGCACATTGTGATTAGACTGCTGTTCACTGATATTATTTTATATAATGCAAATAAATTTATTCATGCATACAAGTTTGACCCGAGTCTATAAATAAATACTTTGTTCTTTGAAACACACAAAAGGTTTTGAAAATAAATTGGATCTAAACAACAGTTTACACAATATATGTATATTTTTGTAAGTACCTTTGTGTTCCACAAATGAAAGAAAGTCATTTGGAATGACATGAGGTTAAAGCGTTAGTTCACCTAAAAATGCCGAGAATGCTCTCGGATTTTCTGTCATGGACCTCCTTAATTAGCCTTGGCCACCCCCTGGCCACCCAATGTATAAAACTCTAGCTCCGCCACTGACAGTCCCTAAGCTTTCTGACTATTCAGATCATTCGTTCATTCATAGGCTGTATGTGAGCCTTTGTGGTCTCTGTCAATATTCTGTCACATTCCAGACAACAACTGACTTATTTATTTTAGCTGAAATAAAGTTTAATAACAAGTTTAACTGCCATACAGTAGCCTTTTATGTATCTTATCGGGGGGCAGTTGTGGCCTAATGGTTAAGAGAGTCATGGGTTTGAGTCTTGATACCGGCAGGGACTGTATGTGGGGAGAGTGAATGTCCAGCATGTGTGTGTTTGTTTAAATTTAAATGCAGAGCAGCAATTCCAAGTATGGGATACCATACATGGTCACATGTCACACCCTTTTCTTTTCTTTCTTTAAATCATATGCACTGTATCTCGGCTCACCAAGGCATGCCTGATTGAAAATACAATAAAAACAGTAATGTTGTGAAATATTAACATTTTTATGTCACAATATTGTTAATATATTATCAAATGTAATTTAATCCTGTGATGCAAAGTTGAATTTTCAGCAGCCATCACTCCAGTCAGTGTCACAAAAGAACAGCATTTATTTGAAAAAGTAAAAACATTTATAATGCTGCAAAAGAATTCTGTCACTGTTGTTCCATTTAATACATCCTTGCTGAATAAGAGTATGAATTTCATTTAAAAAAAATCCTACTGAATCCAAAATATCAAACAATAGTCAATCAGTTTAACTATCGACACGTTCCACTAAGGTTTGGCAACCACAATTCTAATCCAGATTAATTTAGAACAGAATTTTTTTACTGTTATTATCAAAGCAGTTATATCTATACAAATTAAAACAGGATGCAGGAACAACAGCAGTAACTAAAGAAAAAAAAAAAATAACAAAAATAAAATACATTTTGGTTTCCAGATGAAAATTGTGCTGACAGGATGAAAAATGGTAAACAGCAAACACAATCAAAGAGTTACATCTTCCCCATAAAACTGGGAGTACCAAGTGGCACTGTCCATAATGCACAAACTATTTCTTTTCTACCGTTTGACAGATTTAACGGTTTTCAAGTTTTTAGCAAAATAGTTAGATTAATTTTTAATTAAGCTTCAGACAACAATAGCTCAAATTGAACCAGATGGTGCTTTTCTTTTCTTTTTTTGTCTTTTTAAAAGCTTTACAGCCGCCGGTGATTGTATGTTTTCATTGTATAGAAAAGAACAACATAAACACTCCACAAAATGTCTCATTAAGTCATGACAATTTGGGTGTGCCAAGATATCAATTCTGCATCGGTCAGAAATGAGATGTGAACAGTCAGAGGTTTTTTTTTTATTTTTGTGAATGCGTTTGAGGATTTTGTGAGTGTATTTTTATGTGGGCATTTGAGTGAGAGAGAAGGATCAGAGTGTTTGTGTGAGTGTGTTTGGTCTGCTGCTTGTTTTTTTCAGTCTCTAGTAGATGCAGAAGGAGTCTCAGCATCTGTCTCAGCAGCTGGAGGCTGTCTCAAACGCACACACACACACACACACACACACACACACACACATGCTCTCAAACGTAGGTCAGTTATCCTGACCTTACACTGCCGCTGCTTGTCCTGCCTTGACCTGCTCTATCACACACACACAAACACATGCAGAGAGCGTACAGGCTGTGAAAGGGCCAAGGAAGTTCGACAGAGAGAAGAAAAAAAAAAAAGCACAGCGAGTATTCATGAAATGCTGATATTACATTTCCATGCCAGAGGTCAAAAGGTCAACACCAATGTTGACGCAGAGCAGATGCCAGCTCCGTATTGGCATTGCTGATCAACATATGCAAAAATGTGTATGTGGTATAGCTGACATGAAATATGTTTCCTATTTTAGGCAGTGTTTTGCTTACTTTTATAATAAATTTATAATTAATTATATATTTTTTTACTAATTGTCATGGTTTATTTTTATATAACTTTTTGACTAGTTTTCCACTAGTTGGAATATTTGATTTTTTATTATTTTTTTCATTTCAGAACTACATTTACAATAAACTGCTAATAAAATAATAGTGAAAATGTATAACCTTAAAGTCCAACTTTATTTATTTTTTAAACTTTTAAAAAGAATTTACGTTTTATATTCTGCACATTAGGATGCTGAGGTGATTTGACTAAATTCAGCATTTAATATGGTTGACTTTAAACTGTGTTTTAATATTAGATAAATATTATAATATAGAATTTTAATATAATCTATTTATAATTTATTGACCAGCTTTTAATTAAATTTTATAATGCTAAAGTTAATACTTAAAATCGTTAATGGATTAATAGTCATTAATAGAATTAAGTCATTTTCATTCTATACATTATAATGATGTGATGCCAAAACAGCACTAAATTCAGCTTTTAAAGTGGTTGATATAAAATTTGTGTTTTGATTTTAAACAAAAAGTCTATCACAAATGTTAATTCTATACATAGTCACAGGTTCATAGACACATTATATGTCAGCTATACTCGTGTGTTTATTGTTTAGGCTTGTGCTGCTTTTCTGCAACACTCATGTTTATATTTAGCTCACATTGTTTTGCGCGGGTTTGTTCCGCTCTCTGATTAATGATTCATGGAGTTTCATTTCATTGTTGTGGTTCATAATCCAACATGTTTATTTACATCTAAATGCCTGTGAAAAGAAGCACGTGTGTTTATTGACATGAGAGGGTGTGTGAAGCCCGTCGCTCTATGACTGTGTCTATGACAATAATAATTATGCTCAATGTTCAGAGAGAGGACAGCATACAGTATGTGCTTATTCAGAAGGAACATATGCAAATATCTGTACTGTAAAGTTGTGTGTTTGTTTTCGCTAGTGTTACCAGAAGAAAAAGGTTGTTGCTCAGAGTTCGCTTGATCTCATATGATAATTTCTTGATGAAAAAAACTTCTTGATAAGTTTTAAGATGTTTTTTCTGTAATTTCTTAAGTAAAATCAAAATCAACACAAATTGGACAATTGACTTGGAGTAAGATTACAGGGTTTAAATTATTGAGAATAGCAGCAGAATCTGAAGAGAAACATCATGCGAGTTGATATTGAATCTCCTTTGATTGCAGACTTTAGGGTCTGCAATAAGTTTGAGACATTGTTGAGATCTCTGAATCTTTAAAGGAAACGAAAGATTACTGGGGTCTTTTTATTTTCCTATTTTCTAGTCTTTTTGAAAAATATGTGCAAATGCATGCACAAAATAATTGCATGCACATGTCTGGCTTTGCACGAGTCATGCATATTTCTTCTTTCGTGAGCATGTGTGTGTGAGTGTGCATTTATTACGTGCAAGTGAATGTTTGTAGAGTCGGCAGTGTGTGTGTGTGTGTGAGTTCAGTGCATTTGCCTGAGGAGTCAGTGTTATGTAAGTTATGTAAGTTATCTCTGCAGCATACTGCACTTCAATAATATACCCAAACTGCTAAATAAAGACACGCACACATTCACTGTAGAGCTTGTCCTAACAAACTGAGCCTAGTAAAATGCCATAGTGTTCTTATCAGCAGGAAAGAAAAATCACAGATGACATCTCTGTGATATCTCAAGTGTTTCTCCTAGACTGGAGAGATGCAGACTCTCCTGCTTCTCAGTTTCTTCTGAGTAAAAGACCCTAATATCTCCTTTGAGGGTTTTAGAAGACATCTTAACTGTGTCTCAGACTATGCTAATATTTGAGCAGATATTATTTGCGAACTCAGAGAAAGTCATACTTAAAGGTTGCCCTTTCATAGTCCTTAAAGGAGACCTATTATGCCCCTTTTTTAGTTTTTAGTTTCAGCTCAAAATACCTCACAAATCATTTATTATATCATTTTAAAAAATGCCTGTTTTGAGTGGAAGCAGAAACACACTGTTTTTGTGCATGTCTCTTTAAATGCAAATGAGCTGCTGCTCCCCACCCCTTTTTCTATAATAGGGCTGTCTTTACAGCTCTTACCTCAGATACTCTGACAAAAAACATCTGTTTGGTTCTGATTATCATGTCTGTCATGCTGAAATGCATTTTAAACCATATTAGTAGAAACTTCTGATATACGGTGCACACATCTGAAGCACGCGTACTTGTTTTTTCACAAGCTTACGTAGAAAGGATCACCAAAAATTTACTAGGTTGTTCTTTTTCACAATTCCTGGGTTGGTAAATGCACTAAGGACCCGATTATATAGCATTTAAACATGGAAAAAGTAAGATTTGCACAATATATATCACCTTTATAACTTAATGGGTCTTAGAGGAATTTTATGTAAAATGCTTCAGTTCAAATAGAAATCTTTACTCATTGAGACATTGCTACAATCAATAGTCAGAGATTTTAATATGAACTCAAACTTTCAACAAATTCACCTATTTCCATTGGTTTTTATAGCTCTATATTTTCTCTGTCAATGTTTCTCTGTGTCATTTGTGTCTCGTTTTATTGCTTGCAAGGAATTTAAGAAGAGTCCCCTGAGACAAAGTTGACATTTTAACATGCTTGAGAACTCAATTAAGTCATCCAAGCAGCAAAAGAGAAACTTTTGGGCAATAAAACTTTTCTCTGTGTATGATCTGATGTTCTGCATCATGGAAGTGACTCCATTCCTTTGTTTCTGAAATATGTAAATGTTATCTGACTGAATTCATCTTCACAGTTATTGTTTTGGCTGCTGCAGCACGTCTGCGCGGCTTGAAAGCTCGAAAAATAAGTTTCTGAAAACACATTTTTTGGATGTGGAAATGGGTTAGCATGTGGGCTGCTATGACTCAGTGTGTGTGTGTGTGTGTGTGATACGCTTCACTGGTGGCATGCCAACCTCTGGCTGCTGTTGCCCGGTAACACTTTGCCACAGTTTTGCTCTCATTTCACCTTTTTACAGACTTTTTGTCTTTTTCTCGGTGTATCCATTTTTTCCCATTTCATCATCATTTCCAGAATTTTATGTAATGCTGAAATGATAATAAACCAATATCACTGTTGTTTTACTGGGATTACTTGCCTGTCCTGACCTTTTCTCTCTTTTTAATCAGCAAACTCTAGCGTTTGTGTGCGGTTTTAGAAAGTATTTATTAAATACTTTCCTAAAATATACAGTATTTCCCTAAACAACTTTGTTTCTTTTTTAAAATCTTGAAGATCTATATCTTGTCTTGCATTGTAGCATATCTGAGCAAAGTTTGAGACATTGTTGAGGTCTCTTTTGAAACTCTGGAGGAAACAAACATGAGATAATATGATCTGAATTCATCTGATTTCTGTCTGAGGAGAAAAATTTGAGATAATAAGGAGATTTACTTATAGGAGTTTTTCCAAGTCTGTTCAAATAATAACTTTAAATGCCTGCATAAAATCATTATATGTATGTTCGGATTTGTTTCTGAGCAAATTTGGTTGAAGTTAGTGTCTTTTATGGTAAAATCCCAGTTGAATTAGACTGTTAAAACATATGCTCAGTGTAAAAAGAAGTGCTGTTTCAATTGCTGCCTTAAAATATTACTTAAAAATTGTACAATGGATATCTTTATTTATTTATTTTGTAATCGGGTTCCCTTTTGGTTATCGTGAACTCAGTTCTTTTCTCTGTCCTTCTCTTTCTCTCTCTGCAGCGGTGCCGTTTCCGCTGAGCCACAGGTTAAGCATGCGAGAGGTGTTCGACTGCGAGGGGAAACCGCGTGTGGACCTGCTGAAGGCTCACCTCACTAAAGAGGGCCGCGTGGAGGAGCCCGTCGCTCTGCGCATCATCAATGAGGGGGCCGCCATCCTCCGCCAGGAGAAGACCATGCTGGACATAGAGGCCCCTGTCACAGGTTACTGATACAGACATCTCTGACAAGAAAACAGGGCATGATCAATAGACACAAACAGAAACTGTTATTGTTCCCAAACACAGCTTAATATGGGTATTACATTCTAAGTGAGATGTAAACTCACAAGTGACATATTTGGATCACTACAATCAATGCATCATACAAATAGCTCTCCACACAGGAGACTCCACTCGTAATAGATTACAGTAGGCCTAGAGTTTGACGTGAGCATGACGCTAAGCTTGCAACTTGTTATTTTAATTGCAATAAAATACAGCATGCATAAGAACACGGTGTGATAGTACATTTTTATTTGTCATTATTAAATTAAATATAAATAGCCATCTTGTATTTACTCTGAGCTAAAGACAATGCATTCAGGGATTGCCTTCACCACAAAGAATATGTGCGCCACTGCATTAAAATTGTCCAAAATAAGGCATCCATGTATAATTATTTGATGTTATGTTATTATATTCACTGCTCTGTTAGCTCTATTTCAAAATCTACTGAGCTGATAATCCCAGAATGCATTGTGTTGGGCTCTGTGAAAATTCGATAGAGGTCCTTGAAATATAATGTTGAATTTAACATACACATTTGATTAATTACTGAAAATATTAATATCTGCAATATGTAATGTAAAGTTTACAGTTGCACTAGGTTGGTGCCATTTTAAGAAATATTTATGTAAATATATTTATAATGTTACAAAAGATTTGTATTTTAAATAAATTCTGTTCTTTTGAACTTCTTTAAAGACTCTGTTTTTAACATTGATAATAAAAAGGGTTCTTGAGCAGAAAATCAGCATATTAAAATGATTTCTCAAGGATCATGTGACAGTGAAGACTGGAGTAATGATGCTGAAAATTCAGCTTTGCATCACAAGAATAAATGACATTTTTATATATATTTAAATATAAAACGAATCATTTAAATTGTAATAATATTTCACAATATTACTGTTTTTACTGTATTTTCAATCATATAAATGCAGCCTTGGTGAGCATAAGATACTTCTTTCAAAAAACATTCAAAATTCTTCCCAACCTCAAATTTTCAAACGGCATTGTGTCATATGTTTTTTATTTATGACAACAGAAATGAACATTGCTGAATATTTACCTTTATATACCCATAATCTTGAACAAAAGGATTTATTATATTCATGTTCTAGAGAAAAATAAGAGATATTTTGTCTTTTGTGATTCGGTTTAGTCATGTGTCAGATGATAAAAAAGATACATACACAAATACATAAATATACATAATATGAATATGAAATATATTTCTAGAGACAGGGAGTTTAAGATATGCATGTGCATGTATTTACACAATTACACTGCATATTTTTTTAACAGAAAAAGATTATTTCTCTCACCCTAATAAAGTAGAAAACTTTTGAAAAGACAGGCTGAGAAGACGTTATGGAATAAATGACGTTGTTAGGAGAGGTCAGATAATGAACTGCTCCTTATGAACTTAATTTCCCATTGAGTCAAAGCGTTGTTTAACACAGACAGCAGGTCTGATGCATAATGAAGATACAATCGTTTAGCAGGCACGAGCACATTTCCTTGCTCTCGCTGGCCTCACACCTGAGACCGAACTCCTCCCTCTGTCCCATCATGCATTTCTGAACCCTCATCAGCTGGTGGCCTGGTGAATTTCACACACAGGAGTCATTAAACATTAACTGATTTAATTCCCTGGAACCCATTACAGAGAGAGATGGTTAGCTATGTGTGCTTTCAGTCGTTCAGACCTCATGGCCTTTAACCCTTTGACCTCCCATTGGGAACACACACTCACATGTGAATAGTTCCAATTAGACGACTTCATTAGATCTAAAACGACACTCTTCAGACTCTTTCTCTTTTTCTCAAATACACACATTCCAGTCAGGATGGTGATCAGCTAGACAAGATCTTACAGTGGTGACAAAACAACCAGACTTTGTATATCACAGAATAATCGCAAGAGCCATTTTGATGTTCTAATAGGTACTTGTGTTCTAAAAATGAGGTCAGTTATTGAAAAAAATTCTAATTTCTCCTAAATTTATGTTTACATGTTCGTAACTGAAAATGTAAGCACAAATACATATTGTGTGGCAAATAACTGTATAACAATCATATATTATTCATTTATTTAATATACTTGTGTGTTTAAAACCCGTTTAATCCCACCGGTCACAATAGTGACTGTTTTCATTTATAAAGCTCTAAAAACCTTACTGACTGATGTGTTAGTGTACTTCCAGCAAATATGGAAAAAAATAAAGGGTCTCAATTAAATATGTGCAGTTTCACATGATTAATGCAAATTGTCACATGACCAGAGCAAGTTATTTCCTGTTTGCACCTTGAGAAGATGATGGCTGCATCAAAGCTCCAAAACTAAAGGCTAGAAAAGTGTCTTAATCGTGATCCTTAGGGTGTCTAGTATAAATATATGCATTCACATACTGTATATTTCGTTTTGTTGAGTGTGGTTATAGAATGAGTAAATATGCTGATGGTCACAATAGTGACCAGTGGGATAACATTGAACTTAGATATACAATATAAATCTAATTGCAGTTGCTAGTGAAAATGACAATAAAATGTTTCAGTGACAAAATATAACACTAAATTAAAAATTAAAATGTTACAAAAAATGTATGCAACATTGATAGGAACACTGAGATAAAAAATAAAATAAATATTATTATATTATTATTATATTATTATTATATTATAAATATATTATAAATATTATTGTATATTATTATTTTTAATTTAGTGTTATATTTTGTCACTGAAACATTTTATTGTCATTTTCACTAGCAACTGCAATTAGATTTATATTGTATATCTAAGTTCATTGTTATCCCACTGGTCACTATTGTGACCATCAGCATATTTACTCATTCTATAACCACACTCAACAAAACAAAATATATGTGAATGCATAAGTTTTTTATGCATAATAGTAATCCTAGAATGTGATTAAACAGTTTAAAATAGCTGGGTTAAGATATCTAACCATTTTTATGACTGCCGAAATATGTTATTTCAGTACACACATTATCACATAAAACATAAAACACATTTTTTCACACACTTTTCCAAAGTAATTAAAAAAAATAATTACTGATTATTTCAAAGGGTTACTAATGAAACATCATTGGGATATTTTCATGTCTGGGAAAAAAATGGGATTAAATGGGTTAAAATTATTAGAAAATGTAATAAATTAATAAATACATCTAATCCTAAAATTATAAATATTTGTAAGGTTTCTATGCTAGTTTATTTAATGGAAACTCAACTACAGTTAAGAGGTCTCAATTAGTCCCGTTCTCTTTTTCAACAGTCACAAACAGCAATTCTGCTAAATTCTTCCTACTATTCTAACTCTATTATTTTACTCTTTTACAAGCACTATTGTTTCCTTCGGCTATTGGCAATCTTTTTTGTGTTATTGCAGTGTGCGGGGATATTCACGGGCAGTTCTTCGACCTGATGAAGTTATTTGAGGTTGGTGGGTCTCCTGCGACAACAAGGTACCTGTTTCTAGGGGACTATGTGGACCGAGGGTATTTCAGTATTGAGGTGAGTACAAGGTTCTTTTCATCACTGCTTAGGGACCCTAGTTTGTAGGACACACCACCTCTGTCTAAATATCTTGATTTGGTCTGTGAAAGCATCTTTCTTTCTGTCTGTATTCTGTTCTTCAGTGTGTCCTTTACCTCTGGTCGCTGAAAATCCTCTACCCAAAGACGCTGTTTCTGCTGCGGGGAAACCATGAATGTAGACATTTGACTGAATATTTCACTTTCAAACAAGAATGTGAGTATTAACACGAGAAAAACTCTTCTTTGTCATTTATGGTGTCTCTACTCTTAAATTTAAGGTGTGAAACTATACAGTTCTTATAAACACAACATTTCCCCTCCTCTCTCCTCTGATGGAGGTCTTTTCTGGAGCAGTCTCTTGTCAGACAGAAAGAGAGATGCAGCGAGAGAAAGAGGGAGTATGATTAGCAGAAAATTAATTTGCCTGTTAATGTTAGGCCCAGGGAGCCTGTGAGTGTGATTTCCCTGATGAGGGGAGTGAGGAGGAGTGGGTGCCCTCCTTTACCAGCTGCTGACTGACAGAACACACACACACACACACACATTAATACACTCAAACTTGTAAACAAATGTTTACTGTGCTTTCTAAATTGGGACACACCGTACACCCAAAATGAGTTTAAAATAAAACTAAATACTACTACTTCTACTTCCGCTAATAAAGTACATCATTTAAAATAATCATAAAAAAAAACAATTAATGTATTATTTTATAAAATAAAATAAAAATTACATTTGTCATTGTTTACTCATCATCATGTTTGCGACTGAAAGTCATTATTCAATAATAATCTTCCTCTCTACATGGAGTCTGAAGTGTCATTAGCATGATATAAAATAAAATAAAAAATTATGAATATTAGAAATATTAATTTGAATTAGATCCAGCTGAATGAATGATATATATATATATATATATATATATATATATATATATATATATATATATATATATATATATATATATATATATATATATATATATATATATATATATATGTGTGTGTGTGTGTGTGTGTGTGTGTGTGTGTGTGTGTGTGTGTGTGTTTTGTCATATATTTTGGTTATATAATTTGTCTAATAACTAATTTGCCTCCAGAGTATGACTGTATACATTCACTCATTGTGATGTATATTTGAGAAGGCCGTCACATTCGGTGTAGATTCCTGACACAGATAACATTTGTATTCTTATACTACTACGCTACATACGTTTTACATATTGATTGTAGTTTTTACAGAAACTTCATTACTGGCAGTATTTGTGTGTGAATAGAGGAAAGACGGAGGGAGAGCTGGAGAGAAAATGCAGAGTGCTGCGGTGATGTGGCTGAACAGATTGGTAGATTTGGAGCAGTGAGATTGACACAGCACAGACTGTCTCTCACACATGCACACACACGCACGCACATCTCAGGTTTAGTGTCCTCTGAAAGTGTAAATGAATGCAAGAGCTTAATGTACTAATTAGTTTCATACAGAGAAAATAAACTCTTCAGAAGAAGCTCACTTCATATCTGAGCTCTGGAGTGACATTACTTCTCATCCGTATCTCTTCTGCGCTCTTTTTGTTTGTCTCACTCTCTGTCTCTTGGGTGAAATCAGATGCTCCGTGCAGGTGTGTGTGATCTCTGTATCTCTTCCTTTCAGGTAAAATCAAATACTCGGAGCAGGTGTATGACGTGTGCATGGATGCGTTTGACTGTCTGCCTCTGGCTGCTCTGATGAATCAGCAGTTTTTGTGTGTTCATGGCGGCCTGTCTCCAGAGATACACACATTAGATGACATTAAGAGGGTGAGTGTGTGTTTGTATATATTTTATGCTTGTTCTTTTGAACTTTCTACTCAAAGATTAATAAATGTGTCAATGTGTTTTCACAAAAATATTAAGCAGCATGACTGTTTTCAACAAAAATAAAAATGTTTATTTTGTAGCAAATCATCATGTTAGAACCATTTCTGAATTCCTTAAGGATCATGTCACACTAAAGACTGGAGTAATGATGCTGAAAATTCAGCTTTGCATCACAGGAATAAATTAAGTTTTAAAATATAATGCAAAATAAAACAGCTATCTTAAATTGTAATACTATTTATCAATATAATATTTTTTGACTGTATTTTTGAGCATATAAATGCAGCCTTGGTGAGCATAAGAGGCTAAACCCCAGAAATTCCTTAACAAGCAATCCTAGATGAGTTCAAATGTTTTACGCAGAGGTGGGTAGAGTACCCAAAAACTGTACTCAAGTAAAAGTAAAAATACTTATAGAAATATTTAATCAAGTAAAAGTAAAAGTACTAGTCTGAATAGTTACTTGAGTAAGAGTAAAAAAGTATCAGATAAAAAATCGACTCAAGTAGTTGTGTACTAGTTACTTTGGGTCATATATACTGAGTCTATTTTTATTTAGATATATAGATCAAATGTATGTAGTGTGTGTGTGTGTGTGTGTGTGTGTGTGTGTGTGTGTGTGTGTGTGTGTGTGTGTGTGTGTGTGTGTGTGTGTGTGTGTATATATATATATTTCATCAGCCTTTACTCCAGTCTTCAATGTCACATAATCCTTCAGAAATCATTCCAATATGCTGATTTACTATCACAGATGTTCTTTTTATCTTTCTATGCATCAAATAATCCTAAACAAAAAAAATTTAGGCAGCAAAACGGTTTCCAGCACTGGTAATAAATCAATATGTTAGATTTATATTTTGAAGGATCATGACTCTGAAGACTGGAGTAACAGCTGATGAAAATTCGGATTTGCATCACGAAATAAATTATATAAGAATGTATTATATATGTATAAATAACCTCTGACACAAAGAAGAGTGAAAACTCCTAACATAACCGCTAAGTTACTGAACATCTGAACATAACGAACCAAATGCACATTGACGGATCTTCTTTCATCTGTTCTGCAAAATGTAAACAAATGTATATTTCTGTAAGTGTAAATATTGTGGAAATATCATTATTAATTGTGTCTAGGCATAGGGGGGTCGTTATGTGACACACAGCAGCCACAGCATATTGGCAAATTATTATTATTTTTATTTTTTTTTCATTTTTATTAGAAACATTCCCAGAAGCATGAACTATATAATGAAATATCTCGATTCTCACTTTTCATAAATTGTTAATAATGATAATATGCGATGGTCAAAGTAGCCTGATTATGTAATTTATTATAAAAACCTGTCTGTTTACTTAAGTAATATAGGTGACATGCCATAACATATTTTTAATACGGCTGACTTTATATTAAATGTGAATTTAACATTGAAAGTTAATGTGATATAAAAACTGCTACTAATCTTCATTGTTCAGAAAGAGAGCAAATAACATTTACATTATTAAAGATAATTTTCGCTGACAGTCTATCAATCACTCTCAGAAACTCCCATTAAAATCACTGAACCTGTTAACACTGTGAAATCAATATCTTATTTACAGATTCGTACACACACATCGGCACTTTGTTGTTTCTGAAGAGAGAATTCGCCAGAAAGCGGTCTCCAGTCAGTGAGCGAGTGAAGGAAGCACCGACATTTCAGCGATGACTCATCTGAACGCCTCTGATTGGCCAATGCTTTAATAAGCTCAACAGAATCTTGTGTGATTGGTTATAATGCGCAGCACTGTAAAAACGCGTCTGTCTCTGGCTCACCGCCAGCCAGCGAACACAGATCTGAATTTAGCAGCTAATGATATGACTCGCTGAGTTCTCACACCGGTGTGATTGTATTAATATAAAAAATATTAATCGGCTATTTTTTGTCTTTTGGAAGCTGCATTCAACTTGGTTCCCCTCTATTATAAGTTACATGTACAACAAACTAATGTCATAGTGGTATCGTGTACTGAGTGTAGCCCAAGTTATACCTGTTGAACCGTAGACAGCGCATGTGGTGTTCATCTAATACAGATCTTCATCGCAAGCAAATAATAGCCTTTGCAGATTTGCTTTCAATTCAGTGCAGATCCAGCCACGTCTTCAACGCTCTTTCTGTTCCTAAACGTTACAACTCTGAGTGAAGTGAACCATTTCAAACGCTCAACGCGCACGGCAGGATACTGAACGAATCATTCAAACTGATTCACGAACCAATTCACTGGTTAGCCAACTGGTTTGATCAAGCCATTGAACAGAATTGACTCAAAAGAATGAATCATTCGTCAATGGGAATCGCTCATTGCCCTGAGAGAAGTAGACGTCGCGTTTGGATCAAACTAAAGCATTTTTAACATTTATTGCATTAAGATAAAGTAACGAGAGGAGCGTGGCCCACAGTAACAAAGTAAAAATACAAATTTTTGCCCCAAAAATTACTCAAGTAAGAGTAAAAGTACCCATCTTTAAATGTACTCCAAAAAGTATTAGTTACCCCAAAAATTTACTCAAGTAAATGTAACGAAGTAAATGTAACTCGTTTCTACCCTGGTTTTACGTGTTAAGACTGAGCTCTAACAACAGACGTTTGACGGATCTTCTGAAAATCTCCCATTATGCCTCTGGTGTGTTTTCTTTAGCAATGAACAGGCTGTGCACAAACACAGCACACAACACTGTTTATTATTATTATTATTCTTGTCTTCGTTACTTTATACAACAAAGTATATTTATTTTCAATGCAGAAAAAAAAGAATGCAAATGTAAATAAATGTACATGGAGTAAAAAAGTAGTATTAACAAATTAAAACAATAGTGTGGTGTAAAATAAGATAATAATACAGAAAAATATGGTTAAATATTAATAATGTTTTTCATTTATTAGTATTATTAGCATATTTAAATAATATTGAATTTTAGTGATGTTGACACTGAGCATATGACTCACTGCATTAATGTAAAAACTTGAGATAAACATTTTCAGATTTTAATTGTTCAACTAATATAGTGCCACTCTTTTGCATTTAGAATAAAATAAAGCAATACTGTTTACATTTTTACATGTATTTATATATATATATAAATATATATAAATACATGTAAAAATATATATATTTTTTAAATATATATATATATAAATATATTATAAATATATATATATATATATATATATATATATATATATATATATATATATATATATATATATATATATTTATTTATTTATTTATATTTATATTTGTATTTGTGGGGAAATTTGTCAACTAATTTGCCTCCAGAGTATGGCTGTATTTAACATGCACTCATTGTTATGCAGTATTGATTCTCGAAACAGAGCACATTTCTTATACTACTTAGACTAAACTGTCACTCTGTTTGTCTCTCAGCTGGACAGATTCAAGGAACCGCCAGCATTTGGCCCCATGTGTGATCTGCTCTGGGCCGACCCGCTGGAGGACTTCGGCAATGAAAAGAGTCAAGATTACTTCGGTCACAACACGGTGCGCGGATGCTCCTACTTCTACAGGTGAACACACAGCCTCCTTCGGTATCTCAGGGATTTCTCCTAGACAGCAAACTGAGACTCTCCTGTTCTCACATTTCTCCTCAGAAAACCCCCAGTAACCTGAAATCTCATTCTCAAACATTGACTCTGATGATCTACATTTATTTTATAACGCTATACTCTTACTGTATGTCAACAGTTGTGTAATTTATGCATTTTATATTAATTACGTTTAATTTTAGGAGAGCCATCTTAAATTGTAAATCTTCTGCACTATGAACGAACAACCACTGAGCAAACCGATGTTCCTCAGGGACCGTTTGTACAGTCAAATAAAGGTGCAGATGAAAGTCCAGCGCCTGAAGTGCTGCACGAGTTTAACTGGAATTGTAAAGCAGTCCAAACAGTGACCAACCTCAGCACAACACAGAATCCCCACAATCCCACGGGAATCTGCGCTCTGCCGTTACCATGACAACTGGCTACTACTGCCAGATCCGCTGAGATATGAAGATACAGAGATATTGTGAGAACCTGAGATAAAGACAGAAATGATGGAGCAGAAAAGGAAGAGAGGATAGAAAAGAGGGCCAAGCGATTAATCGAAATGAAACTGAAATCGTGATATGGCTTAGTGCGATTACCAAATCACAAAGGCTCCTATTTAATTAAACAATTAGTAAAGCATTTTGTAACGAGAAGCATTTTTAAACCTGTAGCCAACAAAGGAGAAGCAGTTTTCCACATGATAAATGTACAATGGCTTAACATTTGAAAATAAAGACATTTAGACATACATTTGTATATTATATACATTTAAAAAAAAAAAAAGTCCCGTAAAAAGATAAATGACTGGCAGCTAAGGCTGCCAAATTAAAAACGTAAAATTAAAGTAAAAAATCTTAATTGAAACAAGGAAAAATCTGTAAAATTATAGTTTTTGCACTTTATTTCAATTAAGATATTTTACTTTAATTTGATGTTTTTTCTTTATATTTTTTACAGTGTAATATTCTATATATATGTATATAATATTATTACATATAATACTATTATTTTTCTGTTATACTTTAAAATAAATTAGTAATAATGTAGAATGTATATTTTAGCTAAATTACAAGGAATCACAGCAAATCTAGAGCAATCAAATAAACAAAAATAGATAGCATTTTTACTTTAAAATTACTTTTAGATTCAGACTTACTTAAAAATATATACAGAAAAAGAGCGAGTGAAAGAGGAGGGATCCCACAGCTAAAATTGCACAGAATGTGAATGAGAGCCTTGGGTGTGAAGGTTATTACCCACAATCCTCATTGTTTTCACTTCTTATGAAACCTTCTGAAATCAATGAAACACAAGAGTGTGTGTCTGTATGCGCTTTAGGTCTGTTACATTTAATATATCAGTATAAAATAAGAAAATAATAGAATGCTAAGTTAAACTAACAAATAACATGCAGGACTATTTTTCAACATGCAATCAAACACCACCAAGTCTGAGTGCTCATCTCTTTACTGGTTTCACAGTTAGACCCTTCAGATATTTTGAGCAGAAAATGATGGTGATTTCACTGTAAGCTGCACATTTTCATCACTGCTCCCCCCTGGTGGCTGATAGCGGCAAGACAATAATAAACACGATAGCAACGGGTGAAGTCCTCTATCATAAATATCAGAAGGCTGTGTAATCAAATAAAACCTAATGAACTGGCAATGAGGTTTCAACAGATATGCTAGATCTAAATCACAAGTGCTAACTGGACTATTAGTAATGACACACTAACATCCTGCTGGAAAAAGCAGTCTTTGTTGGTTTGCTGGGCTTAGCTGGTTTTAGATGCTCTCTCAGCCTGGCTATGTATTTAGCTAGTTATTTAGTAAAATGAGTTGTGTTATTAGTGAAGGACTGTAAACAGTGTTTATCAAGCCTCATTAATGTTGGGTTTATGTTTTTTTTTGTTTTGTTTTTTACAGCTATCCTGCAGTGTGTGAGTTTTTACAGACCAACAACTTACTGTCTGTCATCAGGGCACATGAGGCACAGGATGCGGGGTGAGAAACCAACTTCACTTCTGACCTCTTGTCTCTTTCTATGTGGCTGTTTTCTTCACCTTTCTCACCTCCTACAGATATGCCTGATGAAACACCCACACAAAAGCAGTATGTGTACAGTATATTGACAGGCTGGTGGAGTTTGTGTTGATGGATGATCATATACAGCAGACAGACAGACAGACACATAGAGCCATTGATTCTCCATAATCCACATACATTACAGTACAGTACTGTTTATTGATCTGAAATTCCACCAGTGAACAAACATTTACCTATTCACCTCCGCCCATGCCCACTTATCGGTCAGTGAAGCTTTAAATGTGCAAAGATACTCTACAATACTCCACAATAGTGAACTATACCCTACAGCTAAACAACAGTCAGTAATGCATCTACAATATTCAGTACACAGGGATTAAAGTTATCCGTCGCTACTGTGGATTTACGTTAATTGCAACGAGTCATTTGGAAAAAATTATCGGAAAAGAAACATGCAGCGTATTGTTGTTGTTGTTAACCCACATGGAAAGAACCTATATGAGGATATATGCGCATATATGAAACCTATATGCAGTTTATATGCACATATATATGCCACATAATTGTGTCAGTCAGAGCAAGAAGTACCAGTCAGGTAAGAAAATCTAGTTTTCCTTGTGTTAAGTCAAAGTTTTGGGGTGCTTTTGTTTTGCATTCTAGTATTGTGTAATCGGTTTATTGCGCCAATTTTATATATGTCACATATATTAAAAACCTATATTAAAACATTTATGTTTATATAGGTTATTTCCATGTGGATTGTTCTGCCTGCACACCAAAATCATCTCGCCATGGCTGCAGCTTCTTAGTGACAATATAGTGTAGACAACATGGAGCAGAATTTGAATTTCTACGCGTGATTGCTGCTGTTAATAACAATTCTACTCATTCCCACAGGTTCCGTGTTTATAACGGGATGACAGATGACGAAATGTATCATTTACATGTGTTTGCAAATGTGATATTGATTTAATACAACAGTTCAATAAACAAGTACTGCCTGATTTTGCTCTGTCTTCAACGAAAATAGTTCTAAATATACAGGTGCATCTCAATAAATTAGAATATTGTGTAAAAGTTAATTTATTTCAGTAATTCAACTCAAATTGTAAAACTTGTGTATTAAATACATTTAATGCACACAGACTGAAGTACTTTTAGTCTTTGGTTCTTTTAATTGTGATGATTTTGGCTCACATTTAACAAAAACCCACCAATACACTATCTTAACAAATTAGATTACTTCAAGAACAACAACTTTTGGTGCTTTTGGCAGTGTGGGCAGGTGCCAAATCCTGCTGGAAAATGAATTCAGCATTTTCAAAAAGCTGGTCAGCAGAAGGAAACATGAAGTGCTCCAAAATTTCTTGGGAAACGGGTGCAGTGACTTTGGTTTTCAAATAACACAATGGACCAACACCAGCAGATGACATTGCACCCCAAATCATCACAGACTGTGGAAACCTAACACTGGACTTCAAGCAACTTGGGCTATGAGCTTCTCCACCCTTCCTCCAGACTCCAGGACCATTGGTTTGCAATGAAATACAAAACTTGCTCTCTTCTGAAAAAGAGGACTTTAGACCACTGGGCAAAAAGTCCAGTTCTTGTTCTCTTTAGCCCAGGTAAGATGCCTCTGACGTTGTTGCTTAACAAGAGGAATACGACAACTGTAGCCAAATTCCTTGACACGTCTGTGTGTGGTGGCTCTTGATGCCTTGACCTCAGCCTCATTTCATTCCTTGTGAAGTTCACTGAAATTCTTGAATCGATTTTACTTGACAATCCTCATAAGTCTGCGGTTCTCTCGGTTGGTTGTGCATCTTTTTCTTCCACACTTTTTCCTTCCACTCAACTTTCTGTTAACATGCTTGGATACAGCACTCTGTGAACAGCCAGCTTCTTTGGCAATGAATGTTTGTGGCTTACCCTCCTTGTGAAGGGTGTTATTGATTGTCTTCAGGACTACTGTCAGATCAGCAGTCTTCCCCATGATTGTGTAGCCTAGTGAATCAAACTGAGAGACCATTTTGAAGACTCAGGAAACCTTTGCAGGTGTTTTGAGTTGATTAGCTGATTGGCATGTCACCATATTCTAATTTGTTGAGATCGTGAATTGGTGGGGTTTTATTAAATGTTAGCCAAAATAATCACAATTAAAAGAACCAAAGACTTAAACTACTTCAGTCTGTGTTCATTGAATTTAATACACAAGTTTCACAATTGAGTTGAATTACTGAAATAAATGAAATTTTCCACGACATTCTAATTAATTGAGACGCACCTGTACTAACAGCTCAGCCACTGCTCATCTCTAAAAGCAAACACAGCAGAGATTCATTCATTCAATGAAAGTGCAATTTTGAACAGTCAGTGATTCATGATTACCCATTCATAAAGACAGTCACTTGCTTCATTCCTGAATGTATCAGACATTCCAACGAATCAATTGAATGCATGATTAGGTGATAAAATCAGTTAATTTGCCGCTACCTGCTGGTGGATTTAGTTTCAATTTTTAGTGTATAATTTCAGTTATTTAAACCCTTTAATATTTCTGTATTCAAACTTTTATATTTAAAACATTAATCTCCACATGAATGTATGAATTTAATTGCACTCATGCCACCTCTGAGCCTCATTAAACGTCTCAAAATTTACCTACAAGCCACTTTTGTGTTCTTCTGTCCCTCCTCTGTAGTACAAATAATTTTTTTATTAATACTATCATATGATTGGTAATTTATTTGTCTATTCTACCTCTTATTATATGGTTTTAAATAAAAAATTTAAGAAGCTTAGAATTAGAATTTGACAGATGAAAATTATTGCCATTACAAAGGTAAAAAGAAAATACCCCTGTAAGTCACTTGAAGGAGTCAAACGTCACCTCATATTAAAAAGGATAATTTTTGATCAGAAATTTTGATTATTGATCAGAAGGTTCTCCTAAATCTTTTTTAATTAGGAGGACAAGCACTCCTAAAAAGAAAATTAAGCATAGAGCCATGTGTAATAGAATATTAGATTAGCGCATGAGGTCTTAAAGAGACAGCAGCCTAAATAAACCTCCTTCTACCTTTCATTATACAGTGAAGACTACCCAGTGTTATTTTATTTTGTTTGTGCTATTGATTGTCATTCATTTCATAAATTCAATTCTGAGTGCATGTGATTCTTTTGTGGGAAGGGGAGAGGAGGGGGCATGGTCCATGGGAAATAGTCCTGCCACCACAACTGGAAAAAATCCTAGGAATGTCACGTCATATTAGGATGGCTAATTTTTGAACAGTTTTTTTTTTTTTTTTCGGTCAGAAGGTGCTTCTAAATTTGCAAGAAAAAAAGTGATATGACGTGATATTCAGCCAAGTATGGTGACCCATACTCAGAATTCGTGCTCTGCATTTAACCCATCCAAAGTGCACACACACACAGCAGTGAACACACACACACTGTGAACACACACCCAGAGCAGTGGGCAGCCATTTATGCTGCGGCGCCCGGGGAGCAGTTGGGGGTTCAGGGCCTTGCTCAAGGGCACCTAAGTCGTGGTATTGCCGGCCTGAGACTCGAACCCACAACCCTAGGGTTAGGAGTCAAACTCTCTAACCACTAGGCCACGACTTCCCAAGAAAAAAAAACTGCTCTTAAAGGGGTCATATGATGTTGCTAAAAAGAACATTATTTGGTGTAATGAAATGTGTTTATGTGGTTTAAGGTTCAAAAATTATTATACAATTTAAATTCACGTCTCACATACTTCAATGAACTTTGAATTGAACATATACGTTCGCTTCGAACTGGAATCATGACGGAATATCCTGTGATGTCCACTTTGCAGGGCACTTACTTTCGAATAGAACAAACTGCTCAAAACTTGTGTTTAAATCATCATTGGCAAATCCTTTACGTATGTAAAAATACTTATAGACTGAGTCAGAACAGCCGGCAATGTAGTATTCTCTCCCAGGATCAGGAAACACTCTTCAATAAAATGTGCTGCACACATCTGAATATTTGGGTTGAACTGTTCTGGAACAGTGTTGTAGATACAACTTAACCACTGTTTTCTAGTTGTGTCCTCTTTTGGAAGGCCAAACAAAGTATTTTTGCTTTCACAGTGAAACTCCACAACAGCGAGAATAAAAGTTACGCTTTCTTTCTTTGTGTGAACATTTGGGCAGCATTATGCAAATCTTCCCACATAGTGATGTAGAGATGTGGGGGCGTGTTTAAACGAGCTGTTTTAGGGGGGCATGGACAAGTCTTAACTTTTATAAAGAATATCTCTTTGGATTTGAGACTTTAATCTTTGCAACTTTACAGATCTTCTTTATGCACCAAGAGCTTGTAACACTTCAAAGATAAAGGAAAAATTTAAATCGCATCATATGACCCCTTTAAACTGGGTGTATGACAGGTATTGCTGTGGAATGGGGTTTGGATGAGGATAAAATTTCAGTCAAAAAATTTTTTTTTTCTTTAATCCCTGAGTACAACAGAAGACAACAACAGACAGTTAGATGAGTACATTCATTTTACACAGACTAATAATATTAATGTTCTTTCATCAAATTTAAAGCATTTTATGTTTGTTGTATTGCACACCTTTGCACATTAAAGTCCAAGTTCTTTAAAATAAACAGTGAATAAAGGCTTCCGAACAATCATGTATTATTATGAGACTATGCTTTGAGAAACAAAACTTTTTGGGGTTTTAAACGGGGTCCACCACAAATAAGTACTTAATTTTTAGCAAAATCTGAGGAAGAAGATTATTTTTCCCTCACTTATTTCCTGTTGTGATTCTGATTGCCATACTCTAATTATGTTCCTTCTCTTCTTTGTTTTCTTGCTCTCTCAGTTACCGTATGTACAGGAAGAGCCAGACTACAGGTTTCCCTTCTCTCATCACCATCTTCTCAGCTCCAAACTACCTGGACGTTTACAACAACAAAGGTCTGAATTCAGGGGGCTATTTCATAAAAGATGCTAAGAAAAGTGGGAATTAAAGTCCAAAACCTGACTTGAATTTATCTAAGAAATCAATCGGGACTAAAGCTGTTTCATAAACGATGATTTAGGTTCACACAATCTCACTAATTCGATCCAGGTTCAGTGAGTCAAGAACATTTATTCTTAAGCAGCCCTTAAAGGGAAACTCCACCCCAAAATTTTGTCATTAATCACTTACCTCCATGTCGTTCCAAACCTGTAAATGCTTTGTTCGTCTTTTGAACAATATTTTGGATGAGAACTGGGAGGCTTGTGACTGTCCAATTAACTGCTAGTTTAATTTAGTAAAAAGTCATACAATAAATATAGACAACAAACAGTTTATTTATAAGTTTAATGTTTTTTATTAAATTTAAAAATGAAATTTATAATATGATATAATATAATTAGGAATTATATATATATATATATATATATATATACAGAGCGAGAGAGAGAGACACAGAGAGAGAGAGATAATAGGAAAAAATACATTTAAAAAACAATTTATATAATATATAATTAATTACAATCATTATTATTTACACACATGATAAATAATTCATATACAGCATATCATCTACCTGATTGTCCCGAAAAGGCTTAATTTTGTATGTGCAAAATATTTTTTCTTATTTTTGTCTGAAATATGAAATGTAACCCAGGCATGTTGTTGATTTTTTTTTTTTTTATAAATCTCTCCTACATAAACCTGTTTTTTAAGATTTATAAACACTCAAGTATGTCAGAGGCCATTGTATGTAATGCAAGGTTGCAAGGCTTTGTGTTTTCACTGTGTAACAATCATTACACAGAAAGTAATTTACAGATGCTCATTACAGAAGATACTTATGTAAATATATTTGATTTTTTTGTGAATATAACTGCCTTAATGCCTGTCTGCAGCGGCCGTGCTTAAATACGAGAACAACGTAATGAACATACGACAGTTCAACTGCTCTCCACATCCGTACTGGCTGCCCAACTTCATGGACGTCTTCACCTGGTCTCTTCCGTTCGTTGGAGAGAAAGGTGGGAAATTATAGGAAACATGTTCTTGAACAGTGTTGCTAAACAGCTTGGAGACAGCCAGGCTTTGTGACTGCACAAATGCCTTACATTTTCTTCATTCTGGGTGTGTGAGAAAAGTGGATGCGCTCTTCTGCTGACTTGTTAAAACAAAGCAGATGGAATAGATCCATCTATTCTGTCCCAACAAGTCAAACTAGGATGAAGCAAATGAGCCATCCAAAAATATTTCACTAGATAGAGATGGAGATCAGGTTTATCCAGGATATCAATATTACCCTAGCATTTCTTGTTTTGGTGTTGTTGTGAATGTATTTGTTCAAAATTATCATAGTTTATGCAAAAATGTCAAAAGATCTTGCCTCTTTTTTTACCTTTGACTCCTCTACAGTGACAGAAATGTTGGTGAATGTCCTCAGTATCTGCTCTGATGATGAGCTTATGAACGATGGAGATGAGATCTTTGATGGTGAGGACTGCACATTACTCATAAGTTTTTCCTCTAATGTTTTCTAAAACGCACATGACTAGATCATTTCAATTATTACACCTATAGTTTTTAGAGTCAAATACAACAAAATGACAACTAAACTTAAGATGAAGTTCTCTAACAACTTAAATTGTTTAGCAACTGAACAATAAACATTGATGTACTGTAGCTTTAAAAATAATATTTAGCCATCCCAGATTCATAGAGGAACAGTGCTTCATTGTAAAATCTTATGCAGAATATTCAGCTTCAGTATGTTGTTTATGAAATCTAAGTTTGTTTCCTGGTTCCTCTTAGCTAATGCTGCAGCCGCTCGTAAAGAGGTCATCAGAAACAAGATCCGTGCCATCGGCAAAATGGCCAAAATGTTCTCAGTCCTGCGGTGAGTCTGGAAGGGGTTGTGAACACGTTTGTGGTTTTGATTTGTAGGACATTAAAATATGTATATATATATATACACAGCCATATGTGTGTATTTGTGCGGTGTGAGACAGTGTTTTCGTTGCTACCATTAAAATCATTTTTATTAATTGAAAAAAGATAGAAAAAAAAAACATTTTAAATGAAAAACTTTAATTTAATCTCAAATAAAAATTACAAATGGCTACCAACTGAAATATGCTATATGGACAAAATTATTGGGACATCCACTTCTAATGAACAGGTTTGACTACTTTTTAAATCATGAGTTAAAAAGCACTTTTAACCTTGGTTAGCACTGATTTTAAATCACATGTCTAATGCAGTGCCAAAAGTGACCAATCACAAACTAAACAATCCTTGCATCATTAAATATTCATGTGTTGTATTATTGTAGTACTTTTCAGAAGACACATTTCCACAAATGGACAAGCAATTGCATGCTGAGCTTGTACAATTCATGTCATTAACCTTTTAATTATGCACATAAGAATGTTAAACAATGTTTGTGTGGCGTACAGTATATGAGTGTTTAAATCGCAAACGTGTGGTTGTGTATCGACAGAGAGGAGAGTGAGAATGTGTTAACCCTGAAAGGTCTGACCCCCACCGGCATGCTGCCGAGCGGCGTACTGTCTGGAGGAAAACAGACCTTGCAGAGCGGTGAGTTACAAAAGCAAACATCGCTCTTTCTTTCTCTCCCATCACAGCCTCTTTTCTCTTTCAAGGTCACTAAGACAATGACTTACAAACTCATGGACATGTTTGCTAACCCCTCTCTTTTAGTCAAACACTTCCGTTTATTCTCTTCACTAATTAAACCATCAGAAATGTACACACACATACAGGGACACTAACCGGCTAATGCTAACTGCTAACTGTCCGAAGCAGCTACTTGGCAGCTAATGCTGGGGAACTGTGCTGCGTGCATGACTGTCACAATAAACTCCCCATCCATCCTCCCTCTCTCCCTCTCTCTCCGTCTGTCTTTCTGTGCCTCCTCAGCTACCATCGAGGCCATTGAAGCCGTGGAGACGGTTGAGGATGGAGAAGGTAAACCGGCCGGCCTCTATCTCTCTGTGCTGCTCAGAGGTTTCATAGCGACCGCTGTAACATGCTAGCTAGCTAGACAGCAAACCTAGCTAACGGAGCGTGTGGGGTGCTATGACTGGTCAGGGATTGTTTATTTTTCACAGACACACACACACAGACACATTTATCTAGATGTGTAAATGGGAACATACACCATTTAAAAGTTTGGGGTCAGTAAAATATTTTTTTAACGAAATGAATACATTTATTAAGCAAACTGATCAAAAATGACAATAAAAACAATGTTACAGAAAATTTCTATATCAAATAAATACTGCTCGTTTGAACTTAATATTCATCAAATGATCCTGAAAAAATAAATATATCATGGTTTCCACAAAGAATTTGAAGCTGCACAATTGCAACAATGATAATAATCAGAAATATTTTTTGAGTAATGATCACTGGAGTAATGATGCTGAAAATTCAGCGTTTCCTCACAGGAATAAATTACATTTTAAAACTAATTCACATAGAACATACTTATTTTAAATTGTAATAATAATTAACAGTTTGACTGTTTTTACTGTATTTTTATCCAAATGAATGTAACCTTTCAACCTTTAACCTTTTAAAAGAGTCCTCTTTTAAAAACATTAACCATAAGCTTATATTGTTTTTAAGCTACATTGATGTTAATTACAAAGACTACAGACTAGAAATGAAAAATTTAATTTCTAGATAAAAATAAAAAATGCTTTATTTAATGATCCTATTTATTTTTATTTTTACCGTTGATGGCATTCCTAATGGAGGTTTTGTTAATAACTTAGAACAGTTTTCATGCACGATTTCACAGACTTATGTTTTCTCCAATTTTACTCTAATGTAGTCATCTCTGTTAAAAGTAATGGCTAAATTGCCTACTATTTTCAACTAATAAGTCCAAATAGGATTATGTAGCATCAAGTTTGATTATGATTTTAAATAATTCCTTCCCATAATAATATACATAATGTCATAATCATGTCCCCTCTAAAAGAAACCTATTAAATCAACCTAAATAGCTTTTCACGTCTCCCATGCCGGCCAAGCTGATCTGTTTTGATAGTTTTAGAGGGATTGGGGCACTTGAGAGGCAGGGAGAACAACTAGACCTGCATAAACCAGCCAAAAACAGCACAGTTTAAACTGTTTTTTCAGCATGGATATCATTCTTATACATTGTAATGACATCCAGCCAACAGACAATCTCATTCCAGTAAAAACTAGATCCCATTCCTGTTTAAATCAGTATTATAAAATATGTCCTCTGTTGATAACTGTAACTCAGAGGTTGTTTAAAAAACTAGTCTGAATAGTGTTTTATAGAAATACACAGACATACATAGACTCACACATAACTACACAAACACCTGTGTCTTCCTGCTTATGCAAATGCTGGACTCTGCTCTGCTGTTTTCCACCTTTTTTTCCAACGGCACACATTCTTATGTACCTAATCAGCAAGGTTACAGAATGGCTCAGCAGACGGCAAGAATCTGGGCCATGGGTAGGTGAGGGCACCCGCCCCTGCCTCTCACTAATGAGCCAGTATTCTTACAGCAAACACTGAGCACCCCAGCGCCGCTCCTCGCGCACTCACTCTGGGTTTGGTCTGTTATGACCATGTGATCTGCAGGGATCATGTGACCTCTCTATGATAGGGTTTGTTTTTAAGACTCGTTCTAAATGGTCTCTGCTTAAATCTGGTAAACATTGACTGAAAGGTCAGTGAGGGCTCTGGATATTAAATGCCATTTAAAATCTCCATATAGCAAAGTAGCTTTAAATCAATAACATAGCCTTGTGAGACTGACCTCAAGCTCCAAGGTTGTGAAACGAAGAAATACACTTTTTTTTAGAAAGTGAGTCTTACTTGAAACCAAAAGTTTCACATCTGAAATCCCTTCATTATGTTGTATTCATGATGACAATATAATACAAAACAAGTTGAATTAATTTCCGTGTAGAGCTTTTATTAAAAAAAAATATCATGAAATGAGAACATTTATTTAAGAATTGTTTTAGGAACAGTAAAAATAAATATATACAAAATATATACAAAATGTTTTGTTCTTCAGAAATATATATATATATATATATATATATATATATATATATATATATACAGTACAGACCAAAAGTTTGGAAACATTATTATTTTTTATGTTTTTGAAAGAAGTTTCTTCTGCTCATCAAGCCTGCATTTATTTGATCAAAAATACAGAAAAAAAATGTAATATTGTGATATTATTACAATTTAAAATAATTGTTTTAAAATTTATTATACTTTAAATTATCATTTATTTCTGTGATGCAAAGCTGAATTTTTAGGATCATTATCACATGATCCTTTAGAAATCATTCTAATATGATGATTCATTATCAATTCATTATCATTATATATCTTAATATTTTTTTCAGAATATGTGATACTTTTTTAGGATACTTTGATGAATAAAAAGTAAAAAAAAAAAAAAAGAAGCTATGTTTTTAAAATATAAATATTTTGTAATAACAATATACACTACTGGTCAGTAATTTGGGGTCAGTCATTTTTTATCTTTCTTTCTTTTAAATAAAATCAATACTTTTATTCAGCAAGGATGTGTTAAATTGATAAAAAGTGATAGTAAAGAAAATATATTATTAGAATATATATTATTAGAATTTTTTTTTATTTTGAATAAATGCAGTTCTTTTTAACCTTTTATTCATCAAATATATTAGACAGCAGAACTGTTTCCAACACTCATAATAAATCATAATATTAGAATGATTTCTAAATGATCATGTGACAGACTGGATGTTACATGTGACACTGAAGGCTGGAGTAATGATGCTGAAAATTCAGCTTTGCAGCACAGGAATAAATTATTTTTTTAAGTATATTCAAATAGAAAACTATTATTTTAAATTGTAATAATATATCACATATTACAGTTTTTTCTGTATTTTTGATCAAATAAATGCAGGCTTGATGAGCAGAAGAAACTTTCAAAAACATTAAAAATAGTAATGTTTCCAAACTTTTGGTCTGTACTGTATATATTAGTGGAAGATGTTAAGTAAACAACAGTTATTTTAATATTATTTTACTTCTATTATAACATTTATTAAAAAAAACAATAATGTTTTACTTTTCATTTTAGTTTTTGGTAATTTGGTGTTATGCTTTTGTCATTTTTAAGTACTTCAAATTCAAATTATTTCAGTTAGTTTCCTAGGCAAAATGTTTTATTTTTATAACGTTTTTTTATATTTTCTAATTTATTTCAGCTTTATTTGAATGAATGGAAATTATTTTTATAATTAGTAAAGTTTCTAGTTAATAACAATGGTGCACTTTCTGTTTTTTTTATATAACAGTCAAATATTTATTAGTGTTTTAGCATCATTATTCATATCAAAGTGAGTTGATTAACTTCAAGGTTTACAGCTATTATCAAAAAATACCTGTGGAGAAAATCAGTAGCAAAAAATACTCCCAATCTCTTTTCTCAACACACAGGGTGAGATGAGAAGAGCTTAAATGTATTTGAAACCCAAAAGCATCTCTGTTGTCTGAGAACAAACCCAAGAGAGAGTCTCACATCATCTGTGATATAATGCACTATGTTTCCATCAGAAATACATAAAAAATTGACATGATTTTGATGCCAGTGAAATGAGTTTGTTTTCTAATGGAAACATTGACTGTGCTATTGGTCCTTGTGAGGTTTTCCAGTTAAACTGGGAGTGAAAGGGATAAGATGTAACGTCCATTATCATTGCCACAGCTGTTCCCTTGTACATCACATACAGTGTTGGGAAGTAAATAGTTTTTTATTGTTCTGAATTTCAGGAGTTTAGGACACAGAAGAGGACAAATGCTTATTTGATAGCAGTTTTATTTCCTATTTGGCTTTATCTATATGCTTTATTTTTTTAAGATTAACTTTTTGTCTGGGCATTGTTACATGCCAGTGTTTCCTGTCATTGCTATGCAGTGATTTATTTCAAAAACAGTATTATAGCTATTAAACTATTTCTTTTCATTATTTTCCATCTGTTTTTAACCTCAGAACAATCTCAAAGTAAAAATAAGTGCTGAGTTTGTGGTGGTTGTGCTTTCAAATAAAATTATTATAATCTTAATTTAAGTGACGAGGGATTTTGAAAGTGATCCGCGTTGAGTTCTACTGTAAGGTTAACCTGCCTTGTTTAAATGTCTGAAAATGATTTTAAAATCTATACATTTAGAAAAGCAATCAAATGTGATCACCTACATTACTTTTAATAAAGTTATTCAAATAGTTTGAACTAACCTATTACATTTCCAAAATAACCTTCCCAACACTGACCATATATTGTGTGTGTTACTGGTTGTGAAATATGTGCAGTTGTGAATTTGTGCTTATAATGTGACTATTACATGGCAGAGTGAAACCGTCGAGTGTTTGAAGAGATATCTGTGTATGAGTGAAATTTTAAATCATACCAGATCACATTTCACTCCAATAATCAAAATAAATGTTTGCATAAAGAAAATATTAGTGTATGCAAAATATTAAATAAAGGAATATTTTTGCAGTATTATTCACATTATTTATATTGCAATATAATGCCCCTGAATTATTCATTAATATAATTTGTCCAATATTATAAAATAATGAATGTTATTATTTAAAATTCGAAGAAAAAAAATTACATTACAGTAATCATATTGTGAGGAAAATGTCAAAGTAAATTTGTATTTATACATAAATACATGCATTTATTTATTTAAAATAAATAGTATATTTTTTTTTATATTGCTGGCTATATATCTTATTTTTTATCTTTTTTTCATATTACAGTAAAAATATTTTTTCACCTAAAAAACAAATGCTAAATATGATTTTGAAGTGAAATATGACCCAGACATGTGTATGTGTGTATCTCTGGATATAGATATATCATCATGTCAAGAGAACACTCAGTGTCTGTATCCAATTTGTAGAATAATCCACTCATCTGTCTAAAAGTATGTGATCATTTGTGGTATGTCTGCTTGTCTGGTTTAGATTTTGCCTATTCACAATTTGTGACTGCTCTTATTTTCTCTCTCTTTTTCTCTCGTAGCCATCCGTGGCTTTTCTCCACAGCACAAGATCACCAGTTTTGAGGAGGCGAAGGGTCTGGACCGCATAAATGAGCGCATGCCGCCTCGCCGAGACGTGGTCAACAGTGTGGGGCAGTCGATGGGCAAGATGAACATGGCCGAATCCAACGGCACGGATGACAACAGCAATATCCAGTGATTCATCTCCTCCTTCTCCTCCTCCCGTCCCTCGCTCGCCCCTGCTCCTCCTCCCATAATGCAATTCTCCCCCTCCCCTCATTTTCACTGCTACTGTCTATGTAGCAGATGGATTATGTGATATGTTTAGACAGAACTCCCTGCTTGACGTTCAACGGCCTCAACGACAAACACGAGACGGGCTGCGCGAAGATGATCATGCGTGAAAGTTGCATGATGGGATATGTAGTTTTATTGATATGGGGCTATGTAATGGAAATACGAACACGGAGTGCATTTCCTGTTCCTTTGTCCGAAGAGATGTTTATTTATGCGTGTTTGCACTTTGTGTGCGTGTTTGTGTGCGTGCGTGGGCGACATGGGATATATAATTACTATACGATGATGATGATGATGATTAAGTAGGTTTTCACAAATGCTTACTTTTTTTTTCTTGGCCTGATGTGAAACATAAAACACAAGGCCGACGCACTATTTATTCGAATGCGTCGGAGCGCACGTTTGCGTATGTACGTGTGCGAGAAGCTTGTAACCATTTACTTTCACACTTCTCTTGCAGTTCTATATTTTGCTACTAGTAATCACTATATCTATGGAATAACTAATATTACACAGAATAACTTCACACAGGTTATCACGATTAACCTGCAAATAATAGAGAGGTTTGGAGTTGCTGCAACGCCCCTCATGTTGTGTGCTCGCTGTGTTGAGTAAATCCGCCGTTGTCACGTCCTGCTGCGGTTGCTATGGCAGTCTGACACTTTCCCGCCTCCTCTGGTGCTCCGGAGCTGAGCAGGGGGAAGCATTCAGTCAGCTCTGTGTGTATGTCTGTGTATGTGTATGAGAGAGAGAGAGTGATTTCGAGAAACAGGGGAGTGATTTGAGCTGAGGGATTGCGTCTGGCTGTTATGAGTGGTTTCAAACAGGTCCTTGTCTTGTGTTGGCGCACTAGACAGAACGGATTCCCAGCCACACATAATTCATGGGAGTTTATTTTGTATATAAATGGCGTATATTTTTAAGGACGGTTTTGTTATCGCTTATTTTCATGTTATTTTATTTTGTATCCAAGCTGTTTATTTATTTATTGTCTGTTGGGTTCTTTTTTGTTTGTTTACATTGCTGTACAGTTAATTAAGCTCAGATGAAGTGTTAAACCTTTTGCGTTTCTTTATCGATGTACAGAAATTATCCAGTAGTGTGAAGGAACATATAATTCTGTGAAAAGACACCCGGGCTGCCAAAGCATGACTGCATGGTTATTTCAAATGTAAATCGAATATGGACACACCTTAACGTGTCTCACATTTTTAAGGAGAAATATATTCTGATCATTATTCTAAACAATATTCTGGTTACTTATGATTATTATTAAGAGTTCTGCTGGTTGATTCCACTTTGCCTCATCCTTTGTTTTGGTTGCTCATTGTGCTTTACTTTATGAATAATGAAAACGTTCATGAGTTATTTGTGATTCTATATCTTGTATTTTTCTCTGGAGCTTCATTCTGAGCATCATGATTTCCTGACCTACAGTACGGATAGTGTGAGCATGCCCTATGGGACAAATCTCTTTTTTACTCTTGAATAAAATATGCATGAACCTTTTGGATTTTTCTGATTTATTCAACTCGCATTGCCAGCGTGTCTCACAAACAGTAAACGATAAATTAGCAAGGACATCAGCATCTCCATAAAACAAAAAAATGTTAAACATATGCTGCATTAGTGAGTGAAATCATGAAGAAATGACAAGGTCAGGTTGCATAAATCAGTGGATCCCCACCACATTCCTGAAGGCCCTCCAACACTGCACATTTTACATCTCTCCTTTGTCTGAAACACCCAGTTCAGGGGCAAGTTCAAACTCAAACCGGTGTGCACCGTTTTGCTACAGGCTCCGGTTTGAATGACATGTTTCCTGGAAATGGTGTGCAACATTGTGCAAGGGGATTCGAGATGCGTTTTATCTTGTTTGGTGGTGCAGCAACATGTATATAAACCACACAGTATTAAAGAGACAGCTTGCACAATGTAATTTACATCAAAATAAATTCACAAGAGCAAGTATATTGTTTGCACTTTTATTTACATTAAAGGCAAAATAATTTAAATAATAAAACCACAAGTATAGATCTGGAACTTCTTTAAGTCTGTCTAAATATCATTAAGTAATTGCAATGTCTTCTGGTCCCTTCCTTAGGAAAGTGCTTAATACTGATTAATGTAACATAAAAATAGTATACATATTTATATATGTTGCTATTGTAAATGAAAACTGCTCCAAAGAAAGTCATTCAGACAGTTGCTTTCATTCATGCAAGAAATCACCTTTCTAGATCTTGAGTCCAAGTTCAAAATAAAACTCTTGAACCGCTCCACTGTGAACATACAGAGCTGTATGAACCACTGCAAGTCTTTCAAAGCAAAACACGAGTCTGTCTCATACCACACAAATGAATCTCTGGAACTGCATGGAAATATAATACAATATGTCCTCACTGGAAGGACATCTGATCTTCTGTAAAGTTTACATTGTCAGTATCATGAATTGAATTGTTTGATTATTCACTTGAAGTGCAAGTCATTGGGGTTTTTTTCCCCATGATCCCCTAAAACATGCAGGTTTGAGTCTATACCTCTAGTGTGCATTAAAAATAATTTGAAACACTCACAGAACTTCAAACATGTTTGGACAAGGACTATATAGGCAACTTACCGAAAAGTGAAAGTAAATGAAAAAAAAATAAGGTGTGCTTAACTAACCAAATAAAGACAAAGAGCGAGAGAGAAAGAGAGATCAGAAGATTACACGGAAGAGAGAGGAGAAGGTAAGCTTTGAACATGTGTTAGAATTTCTTATCAATATTCTGATTATTTCAAATATCAAAAGCAAGCAGAATAGGTGAAGGATAGGCTACTTTAAAACTTTTTATCTGATGCACTAAAATTAATAACTAGATTCAACCCCCAAAACTCACGCCACGTTCGACTGTAAGATAATGGCACTGGTTAATGATTGATAGGTACTGATAGTGAACACAGATAAAGCCGTTTCATCTTTATGAAGTTTTGCACACATCAGGGTTAGATCGAGTAATTTCTGTGGTTACAGTGGATATCGAAATAAAGCAACAGGTGCTGATAATCTCTCACACAACTGCAGCGGGTGTTTTTCCCCTCACTTATGATTTGTGTTGTCTGAAGCTCTCAATCTATCATATCTGAAATGCAAACAAGCTCCGCTAAATTATGTTTGTATAACCAAATGAAGCTTTAGAGACGACAGTGGCATAACAAGGAGTGGCATTCTTAATCGTAATTTAAAACTTGTAGTTCCCGTAAACCCAGGTCATCTTTATGATTAAATACATTTTTACAGATATAGCCTACGCCACGTTCAAAACAAGAACCAATTCAGAACTGAAAGTAAAAGAAGGATTGCTCTGAAATTTAGAAGTATAAAACAAGACAAATAGATTTAGTTGTTTCTTTAACTAAGTTTTTTTTCTTCATATTAAAGAAATTCATTAACATTTGTTGTTTCTAACAGTGTTCTGTAGTGGAAATATTAGTGATGCAAATTACATTTTTGGAATAAAACGACCAACGGCGAAATAACGATAGTTTAATAATATATAAATGAAAAATAAATAAATAAAATGTAATAATGATAATATTATCATTTTATATTAGATGTCCTTAATAATAATAATAACATAAAAAACAATCACATCAAAATCTAAGAAATTAGATCTATGAAAAATATATACTGTACAGTAGGCTAAATAATGAAGGCCTGTTAGTTTTGAGAAAAATCAACCTCTGGGGAATGAAAGTGCAGTATATCAGTGGAGTTAAGGAGTGGGTGTGAATGTGATGTGTTCAGATGTCTGGTGTGATGAGAGAGGACGGTCTGGTCCCCAGAGCGCGCAGCAGGCTGCCGGTGGTGTGTTCTGCTGGACTGGGGCTTCTCATGCTGCTGCTTGCTTGGCTGCTGGACCCTGCCAGGTTCAGTGATCGAGCTGGAATGAAAATTTTTTGCATCACTGTTGAAACGTTCATTCACAGTATGTGCTTGTTTGCAGAGGAGTGGCTCTTCCATTCAAAGCAAAGGTTAGAAAACAATTCCTATACCATGTATGTCCTTGTTTTATGCAATTTAATTGCAGAATGTGATGACACGTTGTCTTCACTCTTAAAAGTAAATATTATAAAAGGTTTTTTTTTTGTCCAGCAATGCCACAGAAGAACCATTTTTGATTCCGCAAAGAAACGAAGCATGAACACATTAAACTGCACCCCATAAACACAATCAACCCTAGAAAAAACCTAGTAAACCACCTCTTTCATCATGAAATCACACACCAAAAAAATAAAAATAAAAGTTTTGAATGAAAGTATTCAAAAATGTATTGTTTCAATTTACAATATGCTTTTTTTCTAGGTATCATGGCAGAATAAATGAGATCTTTCAGGCTTGCTTTAGATGGCATGTCATTATCGGAGTGTGTTCAATATTCCTGATGCTAGTGTTGGATGTAGTTTCATTCTCTGGAGAACAGAGGAGCACCATAGCCCTCATGTGTGCCGTTTCCCTGTTACTCAAAAGCTTGGGGTTTCTGGTAAGATTCATCACATGCCAGGAAAGCAATGTTTACATCAGATGATTATGTGAATAATATTTAGTATATACTTGTTCAACTGGTTCAGTTACATGCTAAAGGAACAGTATGCAGTGTGGCACAGCCCTTTGCATTCTCATTGGTTTTCAAGTGGTCTACACAGTTGAGTCTATAAGGATGTTCAAAAATATTAGATCGTCACACTCATAAAGCACAGTTTGGAAGCTAAAAGACATTCAGTCTTGATTTGAAATGCTACACTTTAAAGATAAAACACACCCAGTACTCATTTAACACATGGAAATCATTCAGAGTACACTGTATGCATCATATAATGATCAGCTTAAGGTGCTGTATAATCTCAGCTTCACGTTTGTTTTCACAGAGACGGGTGGGATTTATCAGGACACCTGATTCTGATATGTAATACTGATATAAATAGCTCAGAGATGTTCAAAATACCCCTGTGGTTTTCTGATTGCAGTTTCTCTCTTCAGTTCAGGTTTCCAACTAAAACCACATCTCATTTTTTATATTTATAAATTGCTATTAATATTAAATATTACAGAATGTCATCCTTCACAGCACCTTGGTTCATTACTTGTTCGTACATACAGGATTACTGTGGAAGCTAAAATTCCCATTCTAGCCATTAATTTATCTCAATTTCCCTTTCTTGTGTTTGTATGGCAACATACCTGTGGACGATCCAAAATGACTAAAAAAAATGTACAAATTAAACAAGTAGGCCATATATCAAATTTGTATATTTCTTTGTTTTTGCAGGACCCTGCTCTGGTTGAGATCTCAGAAATCTGTGAAATGAAGAAGATGAATGTGGCACATGGTTTGGCCTGGTCTTTCTATCTTGGCTACCTCAGATTTGTCCTTCCAGGTACATTCGTCTGCACTCTACCTGTGAGACGATACTTGTTGAGGCCTCTAGGGGACAGTAATGACACACGGTTTACTCAAAGGCTGCTCACTAAACAGCTGGATGTATTAATCATGCCTGGTTGTAACTTCAGAAAATTCTACATTTAGTGCACAAACTAATTTTTATGTTGGTTTTGAATCATGGTAGTCCCTGATCACTTTATCCTTTCAGTTGGAAGTGTGCACAGTCATCATAATTTCAAAGTCAAGTTTCAAATGTGTAATTAAATTATGACCCTGAGCTGTAAAACCATCTGATCATTTGAAAGATTCTGCTCACTTTCTATTTTCACGTTTCTGTTCTTTCACCTGCAGATTTACAGAACAAGGTGAGCCAGTACTCCTCCACCAGGGGGAAACTGAGCTCTCCACGTCTACATATCCTTCTGCCCCTCAACGCCAGGGTTCCAACCAAACCTGAAGAGGAGGACACTAATGTGATCTTCAGCGAGAACCTCCCAGAACTGGAGCGGGACACAGCAGGGGTGCGGAAACGTAGCTACAAGAATAGTGTCTACAAGATCACCCAGGACAGAGAGGTGGGCTAATGCTGATTGCTGATTATTGAAGTTACTGGAAATGATCAAGAACTTTTTCAAAGAAATCATCGCAAAGATATGATATACAGAGAATTCAAACTAGCATCAGTGTATCCACTGATTGAGAGATAGATGTGCCTGCTAATGCTAATGCTAATGCGGTCTTTCTAGTCTGGACTTCCCTGGTGGTCAGGAATTCCATAGTTTTAAGTAGGCTATGTGGTAAGGTTATATGCCAGAACTGATGCAGAGGTTTGCACGTCTTAGTGATGGGAGAAACAAACGTTTACAAAACTTTGAAGCAACATAACCAGTTGCTTCGTAAAATAATATTACAATTTTTACTTTTATTGAAAGTGTTATCTATTAAATGCAATTAACAAAGCATCTAATACCAATAAAAATTTTATTTTATTAATCTGCAGAGTTTGTGTTGGTTATTTTTATAGAGAATTTGGTTAATCCGGCTAATAGACTATTAGTCTCAGCCTATATATATATATATATATATATATATATATATATATATATATATATATATATATATATATATATATATATATATATATATATATATATATATATATATATACAGTTCTTTTTTTACTGTAATAACCCTGTGACTACAGAAATATACTTTGACAACCCACCTGAAATACTAGACACCATGCTGCATACTGTTTTCAATGAGGTGCATTGAAATAGCAGGGATAGTAGAGTTGGATGCATAATATGCAAATTGGGATGCAGCAACACAAACATCTCCTTGTGGCTAAAAGCTGCAGTGGCACTGGAAATAAATCCAAGGTCATACCTTCTCTTTGTGCTGCTGTAGACTTTTAGCTGTGTTCTGGAATACGCCACACCACTGCTGACGCTGTATCAGATGTCCCATGAGAGCAGTGCAGGGTTTGGAGAAAAAGAACGAAAGCAGCAGGTCCTGTTGTTCTACAGAACGCTCAGCCAAATTCTGGAAGATTCTCTAGAGTGCCGGAACCGTTTCCGGCTCATCCTGCTCAACGGTCAGAATTTCATTCGAATTAGAGTTTGACATAGACTTTAAAATCGTATCTGGATATAATTCTGTGGTTTTCTCTTACGGTTGTTTATTTCTATTATTGATTTCATACCCCTTATTTTTTAGATGAGCACACAGGTGACCCTCATTACCTCTCCAGAGAGATCATCCAGCACCTGAAACAGCAGGACAGAGAGATTCACATGGATCCCATCCAAGAGCTACCCAATGAAGTCCATCCTGTTCCAGAAGAGGGTCCGATTAGGAATTTTAATGGTGCGCATCATCCAGAAGACCCAATAAGCAATGACCCCACCCTCATGTTTAGCCAACCACATTCCTTAAGATCTGAACCAGTGGAGACCACTGATTATTTTAACCAACCTAATAATGCAAAGAGATGAGACTGAATCATACAGTGCTCTGCATAAGATCTTGGTTGCTTCTGTTCAGTCTTAGACGTAATAATAATATTTAAGAATCCATTAAATCAGCTGTTCATTACCAGCCTCATTTTCTCTGTTTCCTCTCTGTCGTGTCTTGTTCTGTAAATATGGACAGTTTCAATGAGAATTATCTACCAGCTCTCAAATATATGCTCATGACACATTCACACTTCCAGTGTTATTTTAGGATCATTTTTGTTTTCGTATTTACTTTATTATTTTAATAACACTGGCATTTTATTATATATTTTTTTATTTACTATTGTTTTTGTTAATATTGTGAATTTTCAGTTTCATTTTATTTAAAGTTAAGGGTTTTAGTACCTTTTTAGTTTAGTTTTTTTTTATGTGTCTACAGTGTATTTTTTATTACTTATTAGTTTTCTTCATTTATTTAGTTTTAGTTATTTTAGTACTTCAAGTTCAACTAAATGGAAATGAAAATAAAATAGGTTGAAGATTTTTTAAATATTTAAATACTTTATTTCAAGTAATGAATATGTTTTATGCTACCTATATGCAACTAATAAATGTAGCATCATTTATTAACAAAATTGTATATGATATTGTTTTTTTTGTTTGTTTTTTGCAATTATCAGAGACATATGCATCTTTGAATATGTTGAAAGATATTGCAAAAACTCAGGACTTTTAATTAAAAATGGTGAAATTGTTTTTGATTTTACAAGAAAATAAAATGAATTTATTTTTCTTTTGAAAATGGCAATTTTAAAATTAATGTCTTCATATATTCCTATGTATGCTTTTTCCCTTACTGAAGAACTACATATTCTAAATTAATGCTGTTGAAAAATTCCTTGCTTCTTCCAGTGAAACAGCTCTCTTCTGACTGACTGTTTTACTTTCCATGTCCTGTGGCAGAACAATTACACTGAATGAGAGAAACAAGTGTGAACAAGTCATGATGACGGAGGTGATGCATAACACATCCTTTAAGCTGAATCACTACACTCTCTATAAATCTAACATTTATCCACAGATCTAATGTCTTATCCAGTTGAGATAGGCAATTTAAAAAGATCTATTAAGTGCTTACTCTAAAGCTGAGCAATTTAGCTGAGTAATATTTTTTATGAAGTAATATACTAGTCCATCAGGTTCCTGCAGCTGAGCTGATGTAATTCGGCACTCAAATGATAAATGAAGACTAGAAGTTTTTAGGTTTATGGATGGTTTGATCATCTTTTTTATAGTGAATAATTATGTTTGAAAATGACTGAGGGTTTTCCTATGTAGTGGTCCATATATGCAGCTGTTTGAAAGAGCTTGTCCATCAGGTTTTGATTTGACAGTGATGGATGAACTATCACGGGTTTCACTGTCTGTTTGTGATCAAATCACAACTGGACTGGAAAGAAGGAAAGAACTAAAATATTTCAAAACATATTGTTGAAGTCTAGTCTAAGGTCACATGAATGTATTGTTTTAGCAGCTGATTCAGTGAATACACACAATCTTTTTCTGTATGTCACATTAGGAAAGCACCCCATGGTCATAGGTTTCTAGATAGTTTATTCTTCCTTCCTCGTTCACCCACTCATTGAAACATATACGAGATATGTGATTCATTTATTCTCCCTTAATTTAGACTACATAACTTCTGGAAGGTGCTTCTACAGAAGTCTCTCCTAGTTCCTCATTGAATTATCGTAAGATGATTCTCTACTTCTGTGTGCTTGAGTGGGGCAATGTGACATCACAGCGCAACCGGTTAGTTAATGACAGAGAACAAAGGTGAGGTCACGAGGAAAAGTCCCTTATCGTGACTCAGAGACAGACAGACGGCAAAAAGACTGTTGCTAATGATGCCAGTAAAACTGTAAAAGCACTTTCTAGATCAAACCTGCACCAGATTAGACAGACTTTATTGTGTGATTTACTTCATTAAGACATTTCTGAATGAAAATTGTCAGAAAAAGAAACAGGTAAAAAGGTTCTGTTTGTTTATTAATTCAATGTAATTTGAAAAAATGAGTGATTGTAATTGTAAGAGTGTAAACGTGCTTCCTGGTTCAAAGAGAAGGCTGCTGAACTGGATTTTACTGACCATGTGTTTGTCTTTCTGGTCATGTGAGTCTCACCTGTGAATAATCACACCTAATCTCACACTGTCTGAATCACTTTCTGGAAAATACATTTTTAGTACAGCACACACTTGTTCTGTCTATCAGCATTTATGTGCATTGATAAATTATTAGGATAATATATTTTTTTAAGTTGTTTTTTTAACCAAGGGTCTAAAAAGTATATTCCCATAATTGTCTGTAATAGGCTATTATTTGAGAAACTACATGTAAAATAATAAATAAATATGCAAGGAAGCATTGCAAAGTAGATTTAAAATTGTGGAAAAAATACTATATATATATTTCCATAAATGGCTGCTATGGATGAAAATAGTTTAGTAATGTTTAGGATATCATATTATCTGAGAAACTACATGTAAACAAACAAATAAATAATTTAATGAATAAATGTATGAATGAATAAGCATTGCAGGACTACTTAAGTGAATTTCAACAACATTAAAGTTTGATTAAAAATAGTGGAAAAAGAAGTAGTAAACAAAATAAAATAAATAAATGGGGGGAAATTATATAGTATAACCATAATTATCTGCTACAGATGAAAGTAGTTTAGTAATGTTTATGATCTCATATTATTTGAGAAACTGCATTCAAACAAACAAATAAACAACTGAATAAATAAATGAATATTCTAGGACTACTTAAGTGAATTTCAAGAATTTTTAAAAGTTTATTAAAAATTGTGAAAAAATAAGTAACAACAATAATGCTATAATATTCCCACAATTGCTTACTATACTGATTAAAGCAGTTTAGCCATGTTTATGACCTAATTGAATACATGTAAATTAAATAAAAGTATAATAAATATTGTGTTGTAAATATTAAAATGATTAAAATAAGAAAAACAATAGGCTATAAAAATAGGTATCTGCATGGTAAGCAAACAAACAAATAAAACTTAAAGGTGTTTTAAAAATGTGGGAAAGGAAATAGTGAGCAGCCAGATTATTGTAAAATATTTTAAAAAATCCATAATAGAAATATATAAATAGTAATCCAAAAAGTTCACATTTATTTGCCAAATGTTTACTTAATATAATGTCTATATTATAATATAATATAATATAATATAATATAATATAATATAATATAATATAATATAATATAATATAATATAATATAATATAATATAATATAAACGCAAGAAGCCGGTTCGGTTGCACGTACTCGCGGCGTCTGCTCTGATGATATCATCTCTCTCGGGATTGCCTAATGTAGCCCAGCCCCCAAACTTCAGCTGATGCAACATTACACTCAGTTTAAAACCGGCTGCAGTCAGAAGAGTTACACATTCAACCTCTCGCATTCATGGAAGGAACAAAGAAACATTCTGTGGAAGAGCTGGGCGAGCTGTCGGGGAAACACTCGGAAGAAATCACGTTAACATGGTCTATACACAAGCCCTCGTGTTCGGTAACGAGATGTCCGTCAGGAGCGAGCTGGAAAACCTAGCTGAGGACCTGAGCTTTCTACAGCACTTCAGACCAGACAGAGACAAACTCAAACACTGTGGCAGACTCATGAAAGCACACAGCTCATCAAGTAAGTAACCTATTCCTGTCTAAATTATCTATTGTAAGAGAAACCGGGTCAAGTTGTCACAACTAGGCGCTCTATCTCAGTAACAAAAACCAAAAGGTTTGGTTTTGCGCGTTGATTTGAAATCACCCAGCTCACTAATGTTAAATTGAAATATTTTAATAAAAAAAACCCTGGATGACACCGAAGCAAAGGTCAGCTTAAAAGTCGAATGAACATTGATGTCGTGTTTTGTGTAGGCCTAGATTAGATTTTTATATACTTTGAAAATGACAGAATATCCCCATTGTGACAACTTAGCCCTTATAGTGTATTAAATCTTTTTTATTTTATGTTCAAAAGCTTTTAGATCAGACACGTGATTATTTATGAGCAGGGAAGCATTGTTCCAGTTTTTCTAAATTGCAACATATTAATTCTGCAGACTAAAGTCTATGGCAGCTTAGATCAGCTGATGACAATGTATCAGAGGCTGACGGTGTTAGTTTCAAGATCCTTATCTAATGAGCCACTGGTCACTCTCAAACTGCTGAGGTGTAAAGTTTCTGTCTGGTCAGCTGAGCCTCACACATTCTTCCCATTTACTCATTCACAGGTCTGGGATCTGAGTGCAGTTTGGAAGAGGAAGGAGAAGATGTGTGTCTTCAATTCGACCTGGCCAAACGCATTGAGAAGTGCCTCTATGAGGCCAAAGGAGCCAGTCTGAGCTGCCAGGAGCTGCGTCTGCCCAGACGCATGACCGCACGTGTGGCCGGAGACATCCTGCGCTCATCCACCGATGAGCCGTGTGGGATACGAGGTGCGATGATCCATTTGTTCATGGAAAGCAAGGGCACACTACTTAAACTGGGCACCGTCATTCCCGATCGGAGTCTCACACCCACTTTTGAGGTCTCTGTGGTGCTGCAGCCTGATCTGGGTGGATGGCCTCCACTGAAGATCCTGTTCGGAAGAGGGAAGGTCTTGAGCCTCAGACGGGAATATCGGCTGATCAAGCGGAAGCTCTACTCGTCCGCCACTCCCACTGTACTGGAGTGTTATTAAAAGTTTGGCATTAAGAGTAAAGAGAAGACAATGCCTTAGGTCTTAGAGAAAGAGGACAACTTTAGGAAAAGCTCATTTTGCACATTACCATTATAACTGTTAAATCAGTGTCTTTCAGTTCACCGAATAGTTTATAATAATGTTCAGTTCAAAGAAAGAATGTGATATTATACAACTGAAATTTCTAACACCGTATAAGCAGCTGTTATAATACTGCATTATGTTTGCTTAAAATATCATTAATATATGCATATACACAATCATTCAAAAGTTTGGGGTCTGTAAGATTTATACATTTTCTTTAAACAAGCCTCTATGCTCACCAATCTTGTTTCATTAGATTAAAAATATAGTAATATTATTAAATATTACAAATATTAAAATAACGTTTTTATATTGTAAAATGTATGTTACCTTGATGGCAAAGCTGCATTTTCAGTCTGCAACCTTCAGAAATCATTCTGTTGATTTGGTGCTCAAGAAACATTAGCATTATCAATGTTGTAAACCGTTATTGCTTACAATTTAACATTTAATTAATATTACATTATTTGTCGATCAGGAAGTTCAAAAGAACAGCATTTATGAATAGAAGTAATAATTTATTTCATTAAAAAAAAATCTCACTGACCCAGAGCGTGTGAACAGTAATGTAGACTCCTGTATAACCCGGGATTTTACCTTGTCATATCTTGATGTTTGTGACAAACACTATTGTCAGGTGACACGGCACGTGAGATCAGATCATGTTTGTGTGAGTATGATGGGTGTGTAGAGACTCCAGAATGTTCAGTTTCAGTTCTCACTATTTATTGTTTACTGATGTTCAGGGATATAGGATGGTTCACATTGTGTATGAATCACGCCACTGATATATGTTGACGTCTTTAATGGATATTGAGTCTTTTTTTTTTTTGGGTGTGTGTGAGACTTTGAAAAGGACAGGCTGGTATTGTCCTCCCAGTTAAGCATTTGTACTAATATTTTTTGTTTTGAAGCACAAGTTCAATAAATTATTCCTAAAACGATATCTTATAATTCCAGACTTTCGTGTTTTATTAACACATTTAATGACACAATATACAAAAACACTGTACACAAAGACCCTGTACAAAACTATGTTCTTTCTAAACATACAGATGTCAAATTACTTCTCACTTAAAGAACAAAAACAAACTGAACATAGTACAGTAGACCTTTAACTGTAAACCAAAGCATCCATAATCCATCTTCATTCCTATAGAAGAAAAAAAGCTTACTTTTATTGCTCCTTCCTCCATCGTTCAGGGTTCCACATCATGAACAATGGCTTGTAAGGTTTCATTAGCTCTAGAAAATAACATTCTGATTCATGACGGTTGTACATTCAGTTTTTTTTAAAAGGCCAGTGATGACAGCTAGATTTGTGACATCATGTCTAAAACTTTTAAGCAACTCCTAAATTCAAACACAAGGTCAGTTTGTCCTGTCCTGTGAGTCTAGAATCAGAGCACATTTGGCCAGTTTTTCAGGTCTAGGACTGAAGGGTTTCTGTGAAAGTTTCCCTTCTTTTTGTGTCCCTGTAATTAGACTGTCGAATTGCGGTGTCAAGCTTAGCCAGAACTTCTAAACAAAACGGAAATAAATCCTATCTGAACTTCTGTAACCGCAGCAGTGCGACATCTCAGTTCACTTTTTCATCTTCATATCGGCCTCAATGGCACTGCGGCGCCCTCTGGTGCCTCCATCCTGGAAGAGCAGAGAAGCAGGCCAGCCGTGAGAAAGTGCAGACAGCCTGTCATCCACTGCCCTAACACACCGGACCATCAGTGTGAGAAACTAACTAATTTGACCTGAGAACACGAAGTGTGTGTGTGTGTTAATAGAACAAGCACTTCATCTTAAAGAGACGGTGACTTCAGAACTGTGCGATACATAGTTACGAAATTGATGAGTAGGCCTAAAAGGCTAAAAAAAAAAAAAACCCAATCATGAAAAGCGCATTAAAATATAGTGCTTAGGTGTGAATGTGTTAATAGTTAAAAGTTGCTCATGGAGGTTTTGTGTCATTTCTTGAAGACAAAAAAAAAAAAAAAAAAAAACTCTAACCGATCCATTTAAAAGGAAAGTTCTCAAACTGCTATTATTTAATCATCATGTCACAACACTGTTGTTTTTTTTTTCCTTGTTTGTTTTAAAAACATCCCTTGTGCTCACCAAGGCTGCATTCTCTTAAAAATACCATAAATTATTGAATAATATTACAATTTAAAATATATTTTTTCTATTTTAAAATGCCCCTATTATGCCATATTCGGATCCTAATATTGTTTTGGGAGTCTCCTACAATAGGACTATATGCATGCAAGGTCAGAAAAACGCTTTTGTATGCATTTCATTTCACCTCATTTTCCAGTTATACAATGATCTCTAAACCACTCTTTTCCATGAGCCTGCTCTGCTCTGATTGGTCAGATGGCCTAGTCTGTTGTGATTGGTCTACGGTGTACAGTGTGGTGTACATGTGTCTGAAATAATAGGCCTATTTCAAGTTGTACGCGGCCGGCCAACGTAGAACATGGACCGGGATAATGTACATGTGTAACCCAGTGACGTGTAGCCCTCACTGAACTGTGGGATTCGAACCACTAACGACTCGTCTAGTCTGTACAGAGCTGTTTCTTTATTTTGGAAGATAACTTTATTGTGCACTTTCAGCTTTACAACTTTGGAGATCGTTTATTTTCACATACAGCTACATTACACACTGCATGGAAGGCAATATTGGAAATGGCATAATAGGGGCACTTTAATATATTTTAAAATGTAATTTATTCTTGTGATGGAAAGCTGAATTTTCAGCATCATTACTCCAGTTTCCAGTGTCACATGATCCTTCAGAAATCACTGTAATGTTGATTTGCTGCTTATAAATTGTTTTCAGTAATATCAACGTTGAAAACTAGGACGGCGTTTTAGTGCCACGTTGGAAAAAAAAAGATTATGAGAATAAAGTCTAAATATTAAGAGAATAGATTCGAAATGTTTTGAGAATAAACTCGAATTATTACGAGAATAAAGTCAAAATGTTTCGAGAATAAAGTTGAAATGTTTCGAGAATAAAGTCGAAATAAAGTCGGAGATATTAAAAGCAGGTCTATCAAAAGCATGAATCTTATTACTATAGTGTGGCTTGCGCACTTTAAATAACGAATGCAATGGAAGATAAGAAATATTATTTCTAAGCATACTGTCCCTGCAAGTATGACACATGGTATGATTTCTGCTAATAATCAAACATATATTTGTAGTGTATTAAATAAAAGAGCTACAGCGCCCCCCCAAAGGAATGTCGATCGGGTGTGTGAGCTGATATTAAAATTTGTTGTTCCTGATATTAAAAAAAAAGTTGTTCCTGTTAAGTCTGTTAATAAAATTGACTCTTCCTCATCCCAGTAAGATGTGGCCGCTCGGACGCAACAATATTCAAATCAATTCAAGTGGCCTGCAATTTCTCCCGATGCTCTCAATCTGGGACATTTACATCCTCAACAAAGGCCTACTCTGAAAATAATATAACTTTAATTAATACTATTTAAAAGTATTTCGACTTTATTCTCTGAAAATTTCGAATTCATTCTCGGAGTATTTCGACTTCATTCTCGGAGTATTTTGACTTGAAAAAAAAAATCTTAAGATTACGAGATTGAAGTCGTAATATTTCAGAATAAAGTCAAAATCATCATCGAAAACAGTTGTCCTGATTAATATTTTTGTATTATATAGTTTTCTTGTATTGTATCAATTACAAAAGAATAAAATAAAGCATATTTCTTTACTTTTTGAAACATAGAAGGGTTTAATTTGAGCAGACGCTTTTTCCATCACGGTCATTATCAGAGCGCATTTTCCCACTACATTCATAATCTGGCTCATATTCGCGATCTCAACCATATTCACAAATCTATCGTCAATTACTTTAAAAATCCATATTGTGATTGCTGGCAGCTTATTCACCACATCCGCCATCAAACGACAATGACACTTGTTTTAATTGCTTACAGTAATGGATCTGTAGTAAAAGCCATTCTAGCAGTTCAGTCAGGTTCAATACTACTGATGATATTCTTTTGTTTTATGCCTGAAGTAATTAAGTGTAAAATAACGCCACCTTAAGGAATAAATGTGATCATTGTGCACTTACATAGTCATATATTAATTTATTGTTGCTCAGGAAAAAATATACTCAATTTTTTTTTTTATCAGAAAACATTATTTTAAATTTGACTTTTTTCTTGTTATATTGTTTATAATGAATAGACTGAGGAATACGAAGAAAGTTGACATCTAACTTTTAAAAAATGGAGGAGGAAGAAGGTAGTGAATGATGTCACAGAGACCCGAGGTATGTATTTAAGGGTTAACAGAATAATAATAATAATAATAATAATTTATTTTGAAAAAAAAAAAAGTATTACATTAAAATATCTTGACTGTCACTTTCGATCAATTCATCACATCCTTGCTAAATAAAAGTGTTCAAACCTTAAAATAGAATACATTTAATAACTAATGACAATTTATTCACAACTTATTAACACACAGACCTGGAACAAAGCGAGTGATCAGCTCTAACCAATCAGAGAGCAGTGTCAGAGAATAAATGTGTGTGATTGTGATTGTGTTTGGTAAGAGGGGATGGGAAATATCTTGTGATCTTGAGCCTGGATACTTACAAAGAGAGAGAGAAGGAAAGCGGGAGAGGCCATGGAGAGGCTGTCCTGTAGAAGGACAAACAGTACAGTGAAAAAAAAAAAAAAGTTCACTATTTAAACCTATTCTAGAAACAGAGAGAAGAAATGTACAATAGAGCAAAAGCAGGTGTTATGGGAGCAAACGGCTGGCATACTAATCTAAACCCCTGATCATGAGACGGAAAACATCAGACACATGCAAAGAGACTAGAATGACCAGACATTTTATGAGCCATATCCCATATCTTGATGGACAAACATTCACTTTAGTTGATTTCTATGTAGTGATTTGATATAGCCTTAAATGACAAAAGTGGATGGGATATCCGTTGCTTTCTCTTTATAATACGAAGAGATAAGATGAAAATATAGATCATGCATGTGCAAAATGATTGCCAATTTTTTTTAAGGAGAAGCAGATGCTAATTTTATTGTTCTGACAATAAAATCTGAAAAAAGTGATTAAATCATCTTCTAATTGCTTATAAAAACAAACCTACTCGTGATATAGTTGAATTATTTTCATTTACACATTTAGCAGACTCGCTTTTCTTTATTCTGGCAAACCTTTTACATTGCCAGTCCTCTTAAAAACATCTTATAATGACTTCAGGTCAACAAAACATTTGCTTTCCACTGGATTTTTTTCCCAGATGGTTGTGCATTAAAACAAATACATAAACTTTTACATTGGAATGGATTTGAACTCTAAAGTTTCCCACATATAAAACATGGGAGGACAGAGTATTTTTCTCTCACAGTCTTCTGGTCACCCTAGAAGCTTCTCTACATAGACACACACACAGCTGAGAAAGAAAAGGAGGATGGAATCACAATGGAAAAGAGAATCCTAAGACTGCAGATACTAAAGAGAGGATCTGAGGGGTTGATGAGTGACAGTGATGTGTATATATGCGTGATGAAGACATCAGATGTTCATGTGTGAGGGAGTGTGTTGTAACCAATTGCATGATGACCGCAGCACTCCAACATAAACTCAAATAGATGATGAAATGAGTGTCCAGTCATTTAAATGACCTCAATCACACTGCAAACAACTTAGTGTGAAAGCATCACTGAGACTAAAACCATGCAAAAAAATAAATAAAATAAAAATAAAATAAAAAAACTTTAACTTTGGTCTGGTGTGTGTTAAAAATAAAAACGGCACACAGATTCAACCAAAGAAACCGTCAAGTAGGTGTTTAAGCCAACCCTTGCACCACATACATAAATACATTATTTACATGCTTACAATAATCACATTTATATTCTGTTTATAATAAAATAATACACTACTGTTAAAAAATTTGGGGTCAGTAAGAACTTTAATGAATACTTTTATTCAGCAAAAAAAGAGTTATAACGCTGCAAAAGTTAAACAATTCTATTAAAAAAAAATGCTGTTTGAAATTTGTTCATCAAATATTCCTGAAACATCACATTTTCCAGAAAAATTAAGCAAGTGTTTACAACATTGATAATAACAATAAAATAGATTTATTGAGAAGCAAATTAGCATATTAGAATGATTTCTGAAGGATCATGTTACATTGAAGACTGAAAATCAGCATTGCATTACAGGAATAAAATTACATTAAAAAAAATATTAAAATAGAAAACATTTACAATTTTAACACTATCTCGCAATATTAAAGAATTTTAACATTTTAAAAACTCTTACTGCCCCTAAACTTTTGAACAGTATTGTATGTATAAGCAGACATAGATAGATAGACAGATATTCTCCCATATTTCTGAAAATGTTAGATTACTCGATACAATCATTTCCAGGACAACTAGGACACAAATATGGTGCCATGTGGAAACCTGGAAGAGAAACTCGAGTGTTAGACTCAAGGTGTTTGTGCATGGGTTAGTACAGAGGTCCTCTCACCTGCAGTGCCCTTGATTCTCACCTGTGAGTGTGTGTGTGTACAGCACTGACCTTCTCATTAGTGTCTTGTTTGGAGTTGTTCCTTTTCCTTCTGGCTGGTGGTTCTGGCTCTAAATGAGGGTCTTTGTGTGCAGGACTCAGGGTCTACATACAAGACTGTGTGTTAATGCAAGTAACGCTAACCTTACTGTCAGGGACTTCAGCAGTTCATGTGTGTGTATTAGTGTGTGTAAGGGACAGAAAGTGTTTTATTTGGGTTCTATCAAAAGGGGGTTCATCTATGTGGAACGTGGGGAAACCAAAGTGCTTTTGGATCAATCTAACACAAACATGTCCAGCCCCATTTCTACCCCAAATAAAAGGTACAGTGCATTCAGAAAAACTCAACTCACTTTTTTTTGTGTTGCAGATTATTATTATTTTTTTCTCACATCCATCTACACTCCATACCCTATAAAGCTGCATTTTTTTGTGCATATTATTTCAGTTGCATGAGATTTTTCTTTTTAACTCTTTCCCCGACAGCGTTTTTGAAAAAAAAGTTTACATTTCGCTAAAATTCATGGCCCCTGAATATTTTATTGTATGAATACCTGAACATGCAATACATCAAAATACAGAGAGCCTCTACTTTTTAAACAACAACAACAACTATTTTATTCTAGCTTCAAGCAATCTTTTTTTTTTTTATCAACACTTGAATGAGTTAAAAAAGCTGTAAAACTTTACAAGTCTGGTTTTAAATGTGTTATTTTCGGCTATGGATTTTAGATTGCTGTGAAATTATGTGCGATTTAAGGCTGCCACACAATCAATATGTAAAAAAATTAAGTGGTCTGAATACTTTCTGAATGCACTGTATTTTATATTTGCCATAAAAAACATAACTATGGAAATTAAACTTCTGGTTCTTATTTTACGCTTCTCATTTTGGGGTGAAATATGAACCATTTTTGTGAGATTCACCATGCAAACAAGGTTTGCATTTATGAGTTTGTACAGAAAGTATTTGGGCAGTGACACTTTTTCTTGCACTTCAGCACTTTTGGATTTTAAATAAAACTTAGCTCAGGGCCTAAGTGCTGAAACGACAATTTGAGCGCAGCCATCCCATTAAGAGCTAGAAAATCAATTTGTGCAGATTACCTGTGAGTATTACAACGTCATATGCAGTTTGTGGTCGCAAATCCATTTTGTGTGTATTGACAGCCATTAAGTCTGCAGGCTAAAGACATTACGAGTTATGTTTCCTGATGATGCTTCAGTTTGTGCTTTCCCGTTCATTCTCAGATGGACTGAAAGCAGGTCAGTTTGTAGGTTCTTTTGCCGCTCAGTGCCACTGCCAGCCGATAGTTAGAGGCAAATGGTTTTTAAATAATGTTGTTTTCAGGACACTTTTGAATGAATGCTGCTTCAACAGAGACCGAAATAAGAGCCAACCCCCAGCGTCATCCTCACAGATAAAGCTTCATGCTGTGATGCACAGAACGCTGTTTTTTACTCTCCTTTCTGTGACTCTGAGCTTGCGCTTCCTAAACCGTTTCACTGTCTGCAATACTTCCCTTCAGATGTCCACAGACTCTTTGATGTCCTGTCCTTGAGACGTTTGAAGGTTCTAGCCTGCTCTCTGAAAAACAGCTCAGACTATATCCTGGAAAAGGATCAAGCATCTTAATTTGTTCTAGAGATGCTTTTTTTTTATATATATAACTGCACTTACTTTTCTCTCAACAGTCCAGTGTTGTTATTCTGAACTAAAATTATTTAAAAAATCATTTTAGAGAAATGAAATATAGATGGAATAAAATTAAATATAAGTATTAGATAAAAAAAAAACTTGCTGCCTTGGTTATCAACTGAAATAAGCAAAATATTAAAATTATTTTTAAAAATTAACAACCAATTCAAAATATTAATAACTATAGTCACATGTAAATAAACTAAAATAACAGTCTTAAATAGCTTTTAATGTCTTCCTGCTTCTTTAAACGCTCTTTTTTCTCACTGAATAGTATGTCTGTTGAAAAACTATGAAATGTCACTGCCCAAATAATTAGCAGTGAAAGCATTGTGTGACTACTTCTCCCTATAGTGCTCACTGTGTGTATATGTGTGTGTGTGTGTGTGTGCGATGATGATATTCCTCCAATCTTCTCCACAGCGTTTTCCTTCCACTTTTGGTTTCGTTGTGTGTGACTATGCATGTTTGTCTCTAACCTTTTCATTAGGGTCTTGTTTGCGGTTGGCCTCCCTTCCGCGTAGGCTCTTGGTGCCGATGCCTGATTCTGATGTTTGCATGATCAGCTGAGTGGCCAAGAACTGCTGGATCTGTTCCAGAACGTCCCTCTGCATCTCTAGGGCCATGTGGTAGACGTCATGATCCGAGCTGTTGTACATCACCGCGTTCTGGAACATCAGCATGATGTCACGCTGGAACTCCGCCGTTGTGCGGATCTGCCCAGACTCGATGTTCTTCTTGATGGCTGATAGGTCCATCGGTCTGAGATTGTGGAGGTTTCAGGAAGGACAAAAACACAATTACCCAACAGAAAAACTGGTAATACTTTACTATAATGTTTGTTTAGTTGACATGAGTTAATACATTAATTCCTGGAGGGCCACAGCTCTGCAGAGTTTAGCTCCAACCAGCTACAAATCACACCTTGTAGTCATCAATTGTAGGTGGGGTGAGTGAATTTACAGCGCTCTCTCCACCCTCAATACCACGACTGAGGTGCCCTTGAGCAAGGCACCGAACCCCCAACTGCTCCCCGGGCGCCGCAGCATGAATGGCTGCCCACTGCTCTGGGTGTGTGTTCATGGTGTGTGTGTTCACTGCTGTGTGTGTGCACTTTGGATGGGTTAAAAAGCAGAGCACGAATTCCTAGTATGGGTCACCATACTTGGCTGTATGTCACTTTCACTCACTTCACTTGATTAGCTCGATTGTGTGTTTGATTAGGGTTGGAGCTAAACTGTGCAGAGCTGTGGCCCTCCAGGAATTGAGTTTGAGACCAATGCATTAACCTAAATTAACAGCTAGGGATGCACCGATACCACTCTTTCCCAGTACTCACCCGATATCGATACTTTTATTTTTGGTACTTGCCGATACAGGAGTACCGATACCGATATTTTAAATTGCATTTGTAATTTTTTTTTTTATATTGGGTATAGAAACCAAAAGAGTATGTATAATGTTAGCTGGTTGACTTAATTTATTAAATAGATAGTCAAACCGAAGTTTATTCAGACACCAACATTTGACATTATCACAGTTTATTCTCTATAGTTTAGATGATGGTAATTAAATATTACAAGAACTCATAGTTAAACTGTGTCAGAACGATTTCATCTTGATAATGTTAGATAACTTTGATAGAAAGGTATGTAATGGATTACAATCAACCAAAAATTATTCAGACAGCCATTAAAATATATTTGATAAGTTTTTGTTACTTTCTTTGTTCATGTTTTTGATCTATGGTTCATCATCTGTAATTTAATAGCATTAGAGCTGCTCCACTGCAGCGACTTCGTACTGTAATAACGCACTTTGCTGTAATAATGAAGGGAACCACTCGTTATAAATCTCCTGTGATAATTTTCACACATAGAAGGTGGGTTTTTTTGTTTTTGTTTTGTTTTTAATCTGTAACGTGCTACTATTTATATTCAAAGCTACTCATATAATGCAGAAACACTCAAGCAAGCAAAAGACGCCCAATGCGTGCATGTGTTTGTACTAGAACTAGAGGGACAGTAGTAACGTACTGCCTACACAGGCTACTAGATTCACTTTCGCCATAAACTCATGTATGCCTAAGGTAGAAAATTAAAGATTTTTATAGTTAATGACCATATAAACTCTTTTTTTTACGATTCAGTTTTAATCCAAATGCGTGTGCTTAGTGAGCTAACATCAAAAATCACACAACAAAAGTGCTGGAGCATGCTCACTCTCTCTCTCTCTCTCTCTCGCTCTCTCTCTCTGTCACTCTCTACCGTTAAGTAGCTTGTACATTGTATTACTTATCCGACATATCCGACTGAACTACAAACTTTCCAGTAACGAAATGTATTTTCAGTCGGCAACCTCGTGCATCTCCGCCGCTGTGCGCTCAATCCACTGAGCGTGCTTTATCAGCTTGCGCATGTCAACTACACAGGCGTTAATACTGAATGTTTAACATAATATTCATTGCATAGATATCCTACGTAGACAACCTTAATCTCTAATAACTCAATTCTGCTCTCTGTTGTCTGTGTTTCTTTGTCTGAATATGGCACTTATCACATGCTGTGTGGTATCGGGGCATTTTAACGAGTATGAGTACAAGTACAGGAGCTCAGTATCGGGACTGTATTGGTGCATCGCTACTAACAGCCATTTGGACAGCACCCATTTACTGCAGAGGATCTACTGGTGAGCAAGTGATATAATGTACATTTCTCCAAATCTGTTCTGATGAAGATACACATTTATCTTCATCTTGGATGGTCTGAGCCTAAGGGGTATTACATTTTCAGCAAATTTTCAGTTTTCAGTGAACTAATCCTTTAAACGTATTTTTCATTTTTAGTTCTCTAATTTTTATTTTATCCCTTTCTGGATAAAGTTATTTTTGGTTTTTATTTGTCTGGATCATGTTTTAATGTTTAAATTAAATATTAGCAATTTTAGTGATTAAAAAGCATATCTATTGCCTTGAAGTCACAAAATGTTTATTATTCAACAATTTATTAAAGGTTTAACCAAAATTAAATTTTTACAATCCCATGAAATCTTTTATTTTTTCCCAAACTGTGTTTTATTGGTTCCACATTCCATGTTTACATTTTAATATTTTAATGAATTAATATTCAATATATCTTCATCATCAATAAATCATATCATATTAATACATGACACTTTAATTTAATAATCTAATCATAATTTTTATATTAATAGGGCCCTATGAACCGTTTCATTAATTCATTAATTCAGGAAATTCTGTTATCTGTTTTAATTTGGTTGGATTTATGATTTAATACAGCTTTATTATTATTATATTATATTATTATTATTATTCATACTTAAGATACTTATCCTTATCTTGATTTGGTTAATTATTCACAGATTTATTCACCCAAAAGCCCTAGACACTCAAAAAAGTAAGAGAGTCTCATCTTGATACCTGTGCACAATGCTGTGATAACCAGGGGCGATGTCATCAGACACAGGCTGCAGAAACACACTTGCATACCTGAAACAATAATTGACAAATGCATACAACATTTGTGTCTACAAGTGAGAGCTCATCACAAAACAGCAGCTGAGGTAGCTCACCTGTGATTGGCTGCTGCCCGCCACACCAGCATGATGGCTTTCTTCCAGATCTTCTGAGCCTGCAAGGCCTCTTGATCTTCGCTGCACATGGAGCTGAGAGAGAGTGTTGTTAAAGGCAAATGAGAGGCTGAAACACACAGAATACAAGCTCACACACACACTCACAACTGAGATGAGGCAGGGCTGCTGGCGGTGGAGTCCGCTGTAGTGTAGCGCTGAGAGTGACTGCCGTATCCATCCTCACTCTCACTGGCAGGAGGATCAACCTCTGAGAGATACGGCCCCTCTCCGTCCCCATCGCCACACTCTTTCATCTCCATCCCTTCATCCACATCCACCTCACTGCCTCCATCCTCTTCCTTCACCTCCTACAGCATTTGAAGGAGGAATAATAAACAGTTACTTCTTCATCCTTCAAGTCATTCTGTGAGGGAAATGCATGGGGCTTGTGAGTTGATGAAGTTTACATTTTTTTTTAATTTAAAATAAAAAACACTATTTGCTTACCTGTATGTCATGTGACCATTAACCAGCATCAGAGAACTGAGAACATTTTGATTTATTTTTAAATTATTAAAATACTAACATTAAAATCTCAAAGGTACCTATTTAGGTCAAAAGGGTTAAAAGTGCCATTTTGGCCATTCTAATTCTTCTGAATTTCTTTTCTACAGAAAAAAAGAGAGCTTTATTTTTGCCGAATTTCCTAATTATGTTGTTACTGAATCATTTTCTTCCAATTCACTACAGCTCAAATCTCATTTGCATTCCCAGTCTTTTAAATAAAGCATGTCAACATGCTTCAGACCAGGTTTGATGTCCAATGTGTCTTTCATACATACTTGAATGCAAATAAGATTGAGAGTTTTAAAAGGTATAATGTTTAGTGATTAATAACTTACATTTGATCTTTTACTCACATAAAGCAATCTTATGACTTCATAAGTGCTTTTTTTGACATTTTTGGAGGTCATCAGTGTCTTTGTTCATTCCCTTTCTAGAAAAAGACATTTGTTGGTAACTTCTTATGCTTTCATCTGACACTATAAATGTGTTTTATAGTGTTTTTCCAAATGTACAGTACTGACCAGTAGTGTATATTGTTATTACAACATATTTATATTTAAAAAACATAGCGTCTTTTTTCTTTCTTTCTTTTTTTTTTTACTTTTTATTAATCAAAGTATCCTAAAAAAGTATCACATGTTCTGAAAAAATATTAAGCAGCAGAACTGTTTCCAACTTTGATAATAAATCATCATATTAGAATGATTTCTAAAGGATCATGTGATAATGATCCTAAAAATTCAGCTTTGAATCACAGAAATAAATGCTAATTTAAAAGTATAATAAATTTAAAAACAATTATTTTAAATTGTAATAATATATCACAATATTACATTTTTTTTCTGTATTTTTGATCAAATAAATGCAGGCTTGATGAGCAGAAGAAACTTCTTTCAAAAACATTAAAAATAATAATGTTTCCAAACCTTTGGTCTGTACTGTATGTTATGCAAACATGTTAATATTGTGAACTATTGTTACAATTTAAAATAACTTTTATATTTTAAAATGTATTTTAATCCAGTGATGGCAAAGCTGAATTTTCAATATCATTACTCCAAGTCTTCAGTGTCACATGATCCTTTCAGAAATACATACACTAATATGCTGATTTGCTGCCGAAGTAGCATTATTTCTTATTATTTCCAATGATGAAAACAGTTGTGCTGCTTCATATTTTTGTGGAAAACATGATACATTTTGTACAGGATTCTAAGATGAATAGAAAGTTCCACAGAACAACAAATGCATATTAAGACAGGCTTCATTTTTCTGCTTCTTTGCTGATACCTTTGTGTCTTTCGCCGAGGCTGAGCTATCTTCTGAGTCCAGACAGGGCGTCATGGTGTCTGGCTGAACCCAGTCCTCCCGCTCACACTTCACGACTGGACTCAGGGTTCTGTTATCCTGCTGCGCTTCCTCCATCCCTCCTTCTCCGTCTCCTTCCCTCTCACCCTCAGTCTTAACCTCAGAGTCCTGGTTCTGCTCTGTGTCAGGGGCGGCAGGTGCCACAGTGTGCCCTGTCACTTCATCAACTACTTCGGTTTCTGTAGCCTTCTCTACCAGAACCTCCATTTCTCCTTGCACACCCGCAGGATCAGGGCTGCTCTGTGTGACCGCTGGGGCAGGACTCTGCTGGACGATGGGCTCTGGTTCGGCTGCCTTAAAGGTCTGTGACTCCCAAGGACTGGTGAGGGGGTGGCCATTGACCGCTGGGTCCTCACAGAGAGAGAGAGCCGCCTCCACTGCGGCTGCGTCCAAAGCCTCCACAGGATCGTCCACCTAAGACAGATATACTAGTTTACTTTTTGGCAACAGAAAGGAAAAGCTTTTCGAACTGTTTTCTGTTTTAGGAGTCAGAGAGATGAATGGTACCCACGGACGTCCATTGTATTTTTTTCCATACTATGGAAGTCAACTGGTTGGTTAGCAACATTCTTGTGAATATATTTTTTGTGCTCAACAGAAGATAGAAACTTGTACAGGTTTACTTGAGGGCAAGTATTTGATGACAGAACTTAAATTTTTGGATGAACTATCCCTTTGACATGACATGAAGTAGCAACCAATCGCACATCACAACCATACACATGTGTTTGTGTGCATATACCTTCTCCTCTATGATTGCAATGATGTCTCCCACGGTCTCCAGGTCCAGTTCGTGGGCCATGTATGACACTGACAGCACTGTGTCCTCCTCCACCAGCTCTGCCTCCTTCCCCTCCACCTCAGCTGGAGTGGATGACCCTGCCATTACTGCTTCTGCTCCAGAACCTTCAGCAATGGCTGCAGCTCCTACACACAACAGGAAACACATCGCTTAGTACTCTCACTATGGTTCATTTCTTTCATGTGTGCACTGAAGAGGAAGTAATGCCTCTTTTTAAGAGGAAAAAACACACATTTTTAAAGGGTTAGGTTACCCAAAAATTCTGTCATCATTTATTCACTTTTATCCTTCTTCCAAATCTGAAAATTTTTGGGTGAACCCAAAATTGGCTGAATTTGGCCTTTGCGGTCAGTGCCATTACTTTGAAAGAAATTAATACTTTTATTCAGCAAGGATGCATTATATTGATCTAAAGTGACAAATACATTTAGAATTTTTAATTCAAAGAATCCTGAAAAAAAGCAAAAAAATGGAATGGAATTTTTACATGAACGGTTTTCAACATTGTTAATAAGAAGAAATATTTCAAATACGCAGCAAATCAACATATTAGAATGATTTCTGAAGGAACGTGACACTGAAACCTGGAGTAATGATGCTGAAAATTCAGCTTTGCATCACAGGAATGGATTACATTTTAAAATATAATAACATGGAAAACAGTTATTTTAAATTGTATTAAAGTTTCACAGTATTACTGTATTTTTGATTAAATAAATGCAGCCTTGGTAAGCGAAGAGATTTTCTTCAAAAACATAAAAAAAATAAAAAATCTTGTTGACCACAAACTTTGTTTGTATTAACTGTTATTCTAGAATATCTGTCAGTGCACTCTGAGTGATTTATGATTGGATAAAAATGAACTACACAAACAGGAAACAGACAGCCAGAGCAAAAACATACAGACAGTTCTACAGAGAGAGTGCTGAAGAGAGGAAATCAGTGAGATCAGAGACCTGTTTTGGGCACAGAGAGGTGGTCTGGGGCTGGGAGGACCACTGTGGGGGGCTTAGGGGGATCAGCACTGACAGGTGGCTGCGCTGGGGTGGCGCTTTCCAACAGACGAGATAACGTAGGAGCATCTGACACAGAGACACACACATACAGTGCTACAAACACACACTAAAGCACACAGCTACTCTCACAATAATCACACTACATGGTAATAATGTCCTACACAGAGCATGAAATCTAGAACTTGCATGCAGGACGCATTGTAAAAATGCAAAAGATTTGTGCTAAAGTAAATCAAACCAAAACAAACAGCATGACTCAAAATTCAGTTTGTTCAATGACACAGAAAATGTTTAATGTTGAAGAGAGACATTTAAAACATAAAGAAAGAAAAGTGTGTCTTTGTTTACCAGCTGTAATGTCTAGATTAGCAGGCAGAGCGGTTGCAGCAGTGTGAAGCTCCACTCCATGTGATCCATTACTCAAACCTGTGGCCACATCACCTTCAACCACCTGCCCAACAGACACACACAGAACAATACGAGAAACCATTCGCAAAATCTACAAACACACTCTCCACTTTTAATGCTAGTCAAGGTTTCTTGCACTCTTGCACGTTAACTAAACAAAACATTTATGAAACATTTTTAATTAGGCTGAAATAAATTTAAAAAGCCTAAATAGGATTAAAACCTTGCACAAAAATTCTAAATATTGCCTTAATTAATATGAGAAAACTACTAATAAAACAAGTAATAAATATAAGAAGTGTATGTATATATATATACATATATACATATCTGCAGTTTAGTTGGTACAAATGGGTTGGCCTGAAGAGGGAGCTTTACATTGTAAAGGTTAGAACCATGGGGTTCTGGTGACTATATTTATAGGACAATATAAAGTAAACATGAATGTAAAGTTGAGAAATGTAAAATGGACAGGCAAAATCCTGTTTGCTGTGACATGCCCCTTAAATCCAAGCTTAAACTTAAAGCTTAAACGTTGCTTCACGGTATCCCACACTCACAAGTCTAGAGCTGGCAGCGATGAGACTGCCCTTCTTCAGCAGTTCAGACAGCAGCGGGGAGGGAGGTGGTGTGGCTTTTGAAACAAGGTGCTTCTTCTGCGGGGAGTCATCTACCATAGGGGCCAGACCTGACTCTTTAGGCCCTGGACCCGTGACCTCTGACATAGCCATGAAGACGGTCAGTCCTTGAGCCTGGGCGGAGAAATCATGAGTATGATCTCTTATTAGAATCAGCTTTAAGTTTAAATGTTAATAAAACAGAGGTAGGAATTCACCATGGGACTGGCACAGGATTCATCTGTCATTGGCTGCAGTGTTTCTGGTTGCGAGACGTCCAGGCTGGGAAAACTAGCACTGGGTGGAGAACGTACGGTCACGCTGGGAACTCTCTTTGGTGTATTTTTAGCTGCCTGACGAACTGGAAAGAAAGAGAAAAATGTATTATTGTTTTAATGCAAAAGAAATGTATTTAATGTATTTATGCAAAATAAACATTTCACTGCCAGCAACAAGCCCAAAGTAATACAAACTGAAATTTCCTAGTATTAAAAATGCAATTTTTGCAATAAGATGCATGGTAAACTAATATTATTTTCAAGTACATCAGCAATATGTTACTCTGCTAATTTAATTTAATTAAAACAATTGTTTCTTTTGTGGAGGCATTCACTTTTGAAAGTGCTGAGTGAATGTAAATCTCACCCTGATATGCTGCCTCAGTCGCCCTCTTCTTTTGCTCTGTCTGCTCTTCTTCCTGCCTCCTCTTTCTGACAAGAGAACACACACAATCTCATGATGACAGAGTGCATTCATTTCATAAAAACATGTTTTTATACAATAAAGGGCTCCAGCCATTTCTTAAGGTGTTTAACCTAATGTGAAATAATGTTTGGTAAAGTGAAATCAGTACAAGGGTGGTTGAAACTAGACCATATAGAAAAAAGAATAGAAAAGAAAGACAAATAACAGAAATGACAGACAAGTGCAAAACCGGTACAGAATTGTCTTACAGCTCTATATCTGCCCACAGCTCCTCCAGTTTAGGGTCCAGATGGCCTGCCTGAATCAAATCCACCTCTCTCTTCAGTTTCCTGAAGGGACAGCACACAGGTATCACATATGTGTGAAAGATATAGACAGTGAGATGGAGAAGCAGGTGGAGATGTACCTGTATTTCTCCTGTGTGTCTTTGATCAGCCTCTTGAGCTCCTCGATCCTCTCTGTTGTCAATCTACGCACGATCACATCCTCAATGGTCTCAACCACCTCCCCTTTCTCACCCCGTTTACGTCTGCAGGGAATGAACATGTCAAACTTACCAGTGAACTTGTGAATATGCACTGAGATAGTTTAGGTTTAATACAACAAAACTACTACAACTGGCTAAAATAATAGCCAGAGTTTTAATTACACAAAGTCTGTGCAAAAATCATAAAATGCTTTTTCACATATTTACTGCTTTCCATGCACAAATATAAAGTACAACTTCTATGCTGATTATTAGTTTTCATTGTATACACAGAATAGGTCGTAAAATTGAACTCTTTTGGTTTTTGCGAGAACAATGGCAATATTTAATAAAGACTCTCAGCACAAATGTTTTGAGAATTAGAGAGAGAGGGATTTACTTACTTTGGGGCCTCTGTGGTTTCCAGCAGCTCAGAATATTGGGAGGCACAATGCTGCAGAGATCGTATTGACTTGAGATCGTATTGAAAATATGAATCACCAAGCAAATCACTAATACTAATAAAATCACTCCCAGTCCCTCTCTATTTAAATTACCTTCTGGGAGAACCAGTCCGGGGGTCGTCCAGGCTCTGAGAAGGGCTTGATGGCTCTGCTTACAGACACCCTAACAAAAAAATATAACAGTGTATCATATATATTAATTCTTTATAAATAATTACATGCACTTAATAAAATTTGATAAAATTCATATATATTATATCATATATAATATAATTAATAAAATTCCAAATCAGCAATTGCTAGTAAACTTCACAAACAATTACAAAGAAAAAATAAACGCGTTGAATTAAATTAGTGCTATCAAAATATTAATCGCGATTTATGGCATACAAAATAAATAAATAAAATGAATTACAGAATAAATGTGTGTAATGTGTATATTTATTATGTATATATAAATACACACACAAGCGTGTAATAATTAAGAAAAATATGTTGTTTATATAATCACAATTTTAAGAATATATATTCATATATATATATATATATATATTCATATATATATATATATATATATATATATATGTGTGTGTGTGTGTGTGTGTGTGTGTGTGTGTGTGTGTGTGTGTGTGTGTGTGTGTGTGTGTGTGTATAAATAAATAAAAAACAATACTCTATTTGTGTGTGTATTAATATAAACATAAATATACACAGTACACACACATTTATTATGTAAACAAAAACTTTTATTTTGGATGCAATTAATTGCGATTAATAGTTTGACAGCACAAAATTAAATGCAAAATTTAAGTATAAAGACTAAGAGTTTTCTTAAAAAAAAAATGTACGCCAGTAATCTTTGTTTTATTCACAACTTCTTGGATAATAGATTCAAACTCTATTACTTGGAAAGAAAAACAATGATTTACAATTTTAAAAACATAAATGTGTTTTCCCCCCAATTCTTAATCACAGATTTCTATTGGAAACATTTTCAAATCTTAATCTTTATGCTCATAACGTAATTTGTAATGAAACATGCTTTATACATTAATGAAAGCATTTTCCAACAGTCATTTCACTGCACAAACTACAACTGATCAGGGGTAACGTTATGCTTCCCAAAAGCAACTATGGTATGGAGTTCCGTCGTTTCAATGGAACTAACTTTAACTACCATAGTTAGCTAACGATGCTTTTGGGAAACGCACCCCTGTTTAGCAATGCTTGCTGATTACTTATAAGTGAATTGTAATATTAGAACTTTGTTCATTTTAATGCGTTGTGCTGCACCGCTAGCTTTTTTTTTTATGTACTAAAACAGTATCAATGAAATAAAAAATTATCAGACATTTATTGGTAAATGAAAAACAAAAATTATAAATACAATTAGCTCAGACGGTCAAGCTTTTGGACAAAAGTAAAAAAAGCGATTGGTCCAAAGTAAGCCACAGGAGAAACATGATTGTTTCAAAGTAAGCCACAGGAGAAACAAGATTGTTTCAAAGTAAGCCACAGGAGAAAAAAGATTGTTTCAAAGTAAGCCACAGGAGAAACACGATTGTTTCAAAGTAAGCCACAGGAGAAACACGATTGGTTCAAAGTAAGCCACAGGAGAAACACGATTGGTCCAAAGTAAGCCACAGGCGAAACGAGATTGGCTCATGTGGGCTTAATTTGGCTCAGTCGGTGGGACGCAAGCGAGAGGTAGCAGTAGGATCGATGCCCGCATCTTCCAAAAAATATTATCTTACGTCCTAATCATAACTACTGACCACAATCTTCTCTAAATATAAAATAAGCCATTTTTAAGTCCACGTCTGATTAAGGACGATTAACAATGTACTCATACATTTAAGAAAAGCTACAAAACAGATATTGCTACGAGTAGAGCTTTGCATTATTAACATGCTTCAATCTCAACACAGTTCTGTGATCATGAGTGCTAATTATCTATTCTCACCAGTTCTGATCGCCGCTTCTCATCACGGAGGAGGCGAGACAGAGCTTCTCCCGAACCGACCAGGGCTCAGTCGGACCCACTGACAGCATCTTGTGTTCTAGGGTTGAAAACACGAGTTTTATTCGAAGCTGTACTGAATGCAAATCTTTACACAAAAAAGTGGGGGGAAATTATGGTAAAATAAAAAGGCTGATTATAATGTAGTATGACGTTAGGTGCTTCTTTAAAACAACATTCATTAAACACAAGACCATTTGTTAAACAAAATTATTTATATTACATATATACAACGTAAAATTTCTTCTTTTGTTCAAGGACTGAGATAAATGTGTGTTGACAATGTAAACATTGATCGTCATTCGTCAACAACTAACTTAAATTGCTCGCCACGGCGTTACTAAGAGCATTAGCTACTCTGTTTAAACAGGATAAAATACTTCAAAATCAAATTTACACAGTGATTTGATTTTAGACTGTGTTGTGAATATGTTGAGGAAATAAAATAACACTTACTTCCCACCCCGGTTGACATTTTGAGTGTCTGTAGCAATAACTTACTTCCGCCGGAACTATTATAGTGTAACACCCGCATGAACACTTTCAGGTGTAACATAAATATATTTCCGACATACCACCACTGCTAGCACAGGGGGATTAGCTCAGATGGTAGAGCGCTCGCTTAGCATGCGAGAGGTAGCGGGATCGATGCCCGCATCCTCCACTTATTGCTTTACTTTTAATAACTTCACTCTGGTACAACACAGAAGCAATTGAGGATTAATGAGAGATTACTAAATACCCAAGTAACGTTAGTTGCTATCCCTTATAGTTTATAGTCAGTGGTGTATAAAGTACATGAAAGTCATACTCAAGTACAGATATCTTACCAGAAAATGATTGGTAGAAGTTGAAGTCACCGTTTAGCATGTATTTACACAGTTTATGTATCTCAGAGGGGACATGGATGCATTTAAACTGCAGAAAAAAATGTATAAATGTATAAACAATGCATAAACAGTGTAATGTTTTGTTTTTAACATAAAACGTTGAATACTGACATTTGAAATAATTTAAAACATGAAAAAAGTCGATATGTGAAATTAAAAGGCCAGTAGGTGACAGCAAGTGACTGTTAATGAGTGAGTCATTGAGATTCAACCTATTCATTCAAATGGATGATTCATTCAGAAACAAAGCATTTGACTGTGTTAATGAGCGAATCACTGAATAACTTATTCAACCGATTCGTTCAAAAAGCTGATTTATTCAATAAGTGAACACCGTTTTTTATTGCTCAGACATGCAAAACAGTGCTGTGATCTTTGTTTGGAACTACTTTCGTTAGCAAAATGCTAGCAAAACAAGCATTGTAATGTCTAAAATATAAGTCACTTATTGCTTTACTGAACTTATATAAAATTATTATTAAATGTGTTCATACATCTGAAAAAAATACGGTAACGTTATAGATTAAGTTAACTATGCCTAGTTAAATTAAATTATATAAATATAAAAAGCATACAGAAACATGTTTGCCGTATACAATTTAGAATGCCTGTAATACTGAGTTTTAATAGACTAATAAATCAATGTGCGTGATTTGGTAATAAAGCCTACTTGATTGCACATCATTAGAACAACACTTACCATATCACTGCAGATGATGCTGTAGATCGCACCTTGCGCACACGACTCACTTGTTTGCAAATGGGTTTTAGTCTAACTTGCAAATGCCAGACCACTGATTCGTCAAACCTCCTTTCCTGCAGTCTGTGTTCTTCTGACTATTTTGTAGTAAGTAATGAATATACTTAGGACAAATGTACCGGAGTAAAACTATACATGTTAAATAGGAAATGTAGGGGAGTAAAAGTAAAAAGTTCGCTGAAATATAAAAACTCAAGTAAAATACAGATAAGGTTACCCCCCCCCCCAAAAAAATACTTAAAGGGATGGTTCACCCAAAAATGTAAATGTTATGTTTATCTGCTTACCCCCAAGGGCATCCAAGATGTAGGTGACTTCATTTCGTAGAACTGAGCGGCAACCTCCCGCTCTCTCTCCTGAAGCCAACAAGGAAGTGACTTCTGCAATTCATCGACTGGCCGCTTGAGGCTGGCTGCAAAAGGGAGTCAGTCCCATAGACTCCACGTTAAAATGCTTAACTTTACAACAGAAAAAAAACGTTTACAGCCTGGTTCAAAAAAATATTTTGGTCTATTTAGCCAATTTTGCCCTTCATGACAACTGTGGGGGGGGGGGGGGGGTGATTTTCTTTTAAATTAATCCGTTTAAATTATATTAATCCTTAAAGTTCTGCATAATTAAGGGCGTGGCCACTTGAGTGACAGGTGGATTGCCGCTGTTTTCGACACTGTTGATACTGCACTGAGAGTAAAAAAAAAACATTCACAGACAAATCCAAATTAAACCCTGGCTTGTGACAATACATTGAGGTGTAAAGACACAAAATGATCGCAGACTTGGTGCATTAGCGCCACCTATATCTCAAGTGGACATTGTCAATGGTCCATTTGAGAGATAGGTGGCGGTAATGCACTTATATGTCTGCGATCCGCCATAATGCAAGAAGAAGAAAAATGCCTCATGCTTGCTGCTATGAAGCACATTCACAAGAGTTCTAACAGTTCAGACATTGCGTGAATCAGAGGTAAAACAAAAACTATATAAATACTGTTTCTTGCACAGACCGATTGTTTTGTGTCTTTACACATCAATGTATCGCCACGAGCCGCAGGGTTCAATTTGGATTTGTCTGTGCATTTTGTTTTTTACTTTCATAGATTCTGTTACCATTTGCCATGCATTGTACGACTGAGAGACTGAAATGACTGAAGCTAAAAACCATAATTTGTGTTCTACTGAAGAAACAAAGTCACCTACATCTTGGATGGCCTGGGGGTAAGCAGATAAATATCAAATTTATTTTTTGGGTGAACTATACCTTTAAGTACTGTAACAAAGCATTTTTACTTCGCCACTGTTTATAGTTTCTTATAGATATTTTAAAAATGAAACATTTGATATTTGCTCTATAAAATAAATGGCAATCTGAAAAAGAAAAAAAATGTGTGCCTCATTAAATTCATATTTAAAAGATATTGTCATATATTTTGCTATATCTTTTGTATGGCAGGAATAGTACAAATAGTATTCACGCATAGAAAATGTAAAATGGCTTTTGTTACCTTGAGACTAGAAAAAAAGAAAAATGCAAAAGTAACAAGTTTCAAGCCATGCAGGAAACATGCAGCGTAATGCATAGTCTCATGGTGAAAGAAAACACAGAAACAACAAGGTAAAAACTCTCTACATTATATTTTATAAGCCTATATCTAAGTTTCATTTACAAACAATCTGTAGTTTTGTTAAATTTTGAAAAACGTGAATATTTATTTGTGCATAGGCCTTTTTGGCATATGTAAAACACTACCTATTAGTCTTAGCAAGACAATCAAGACGGCGATTTCATTCGACAAATGTTTAAAATATAATATGCATAATATGTTCATGCCTTGAGAAATATAACAACAATGTTTATTTCCTGAAACGCAACAGAGCCAAAAGTGACCAAAGTTAAAGAAACCTCAATGGCTAAGTGTCTTTATTTTAAGAGTAAATAAATGTCCTTCTCTGCTTTCCCACAATTGATCAAGATTTGTGTTTACTTATTTGACGTGGGTGCAAGAGCCGAACACCATAAAGTACGATTGACTCGTCACTGTACTGTAGAGCTCAAATGAATTGTGTAGTTTCAATTGCAGCCACCAGGTGACAACAGCACACTGCGAAATAAAGCATTTGAACGTATTGAAGATGCCTGCCTCAAAATCCCCATTTATGAGAGACTCATGCTCATTTTATGGTAAAGATGTGATTTATTTATATAAGGATTTGCACAGTCACTGTTGTTGTTATGCTTATTGAAATATTGTATACCTCCTATTGTATATTTAGAAGCCCAAAAGAGAAATCATTATTAGCATGAATGTCCACCACAAACCTAGTTGTCAGTGGGCTGTAAGCAGGTAAAACCAAAAAGTACTAATCCGATTGTACAAATTAAAGGAACTGTTTAACACCCTCAGGCAATCCAAGATGTAGATTAGTTTGCTTCTTCACTGGAACAGATTTGGAAAAACTTAGCATTACATCATTTGCTCACCAATGGATCCTTTGCTGTGAATGGGTGCCGTCAGATTGAGAGTCCAGAAAGCTGATAAAACTGTGAAAAAGTGCTTGATGTGTGCTTATTTCTCTCCTGATTCAAACAAGATGACTTTTTTCACTCGAAAAAGCAATTATTTGGATGTAGAACTCATGGTTTAGTTGGAAGCAACAAATTAAGCTAAAAACATCTTAATGATGGATTTGTTTCTTATAAACATGCAGCGTTTCGCTGCACAAAATGATAATCGATGGACTGGAGTCGTGTGGATTACTTGTATATTGTGTTGTCTTTATCAGCTGTTTAAACATTATTTCTGACAGCACCCATTCACTGCAGAGGATCCATTTAACTAAATATATGGTTATGTAACTAATGCTACATTTCTGCAATTCTGTGCCAATGAGGAAGCAAAGTCATATTGCATAGCCTGAGGGGTGAGTACATTTTCTGCAAATTTGAATTTTTGGGAGGACCATTTCTTTAACATGAATTATCCACCAATTCTCCAAAACTTAAATTACCACGAGTGTTGCATGTTTTACAACCTGAGCGTGGATAATATCCTTCTAGGTTCTCTTTTTCAGGACACCTGCCCAATATGCCAATCAGAAACAGTAATTGTCCAAAACAATACTGATATTCAGATCTATCTGAATTATGACTAATTAATATAATCTCTGAATTGCTGCATTTTCACAATTTGCGCTACTGAGCTGTAAGTTTATTCGTCAGCAGTATCAGACTAACAGATCCATGTTGAATTTCTGAGCACTCCACCAGAGAACCTGCTCTGTCTGTGTTCTACGGCAAATATTAATGAACGCATCGGCATAATACGATGTCCTCGGGTGTATCCACGGTTATAACACCATTCACTTGAATCAATATCGCTGTTGCATTTAATTGATGGGCTCATCTTATTCAGCGAAGGGCTGAGAAACACCCGGGGCAAAAGAAGAATGTGAGGTGAATGTGTGAGGATAAGCGCCCAGCCTTGTAGTGTGGGTTGAGTTGGTTGCGTTCACTTCTCTTGCCCGCAGGGGGTTTAAGGAGCAGCTACAAAACAACAGCTGTTTCTAGAGAGAGAGAGGGAGGTCATATTGAGACCAAAAGAGAGGAGTGACAGATAAAGAAATGGGATGTTGGAGACCAACGGCTTAGAGGCATAAACACAAGACCTGTTTTCAGTAGCTAATGAAACTACGGTTGAATATTGACCCATTTTCCCCTTTCAGTGCAGCAATACAATTGAATTGGACTTTAAAACTCTCTCTTTCTCTAAGGTGACAAGATTTCTGAAATGAAAACCGGGGACATTTATAGTTCAGCGATCAATTTACATTTCCAATTATATAAACTATGAATTAAATAATTAGATGGGGGATAATTCCGGTGTTGTGTACTTTGACTGTGGTAATTATAGTAATAGTATTGTAAACTACTTTCTTTACAGGACACTAAATAATCAGTTTTTAATTGTCTTAATTTCAACAAGTATTTTCATCTAAAATTGTGTGAGCAGTTGAAATTTAAATTACAAATTGTTTGCTGCGGTGATAAAGGCCTAATAGTTTGCATGCAATATCTAGCCCATTACATATCATTTCACTTTTTAGGCTGTAGACACACAGGGACCAAAAAAAGAGGACTCCCCCCAGGAAGGCCTGGTCACTGTGGATAGAGAGTGGTTAGTTAGACATGAGCCGAAATGATTTTGTTTGGTCCTGCTGTGTTATTAATATGAGCCATTAATGCATCATACTTTCAATAACTCTTTCTCTCTCTCTGTTCATCTCCGCTGTCTTTTCTGCCCACGAGTCCATTAAGCACAGAAAGCTGAAACGGTGTACAGGCTGATGATAGTTTCTCTCTCAGCCTCTGGCCCTCTCCACTCCATCAACCTCTTTCTCTTTTTATCTGTCCCCCCTCTCTCTTTCTCTGTCTCTACATTTTCTGTCTTTGCTTTCATAAACTCAACCCCATTTTGTGTTAGCTGAGGTTAGAAACCTCACTGAAGTATGTGTGTGTGTGTGTGTGTTCTTCATGTGTCCTCTGGGCCAAATTGTGTTGGTATTCCTGGCTGAAATCAGGGCATGCATCACGATGGCCTCAATTGGCTCATTAGGGCAGAACCCACCTGAGCCCCAGAATTACACACACAAACAGAGTTAACTACAGAGTTAAAGCAAGATATCTTCATTAGGGGCACTTACTAAGGCACACATTTCTATTACTTTTATTGCACATATTTAAGAGTTAGTAACACTGCACTTTGTGCTACAGACATGAATGATACCTAAAATTGTTGAGCAGAGGTGTTTTACAGAGTTCAACAGTTGGGTTATGGAAGTAAAAATGCCATTTATTTCCTCTATATGGAAATAGATTTGAACAATAACATATACTGTAAACATTTAAAGTGATAGTTCACCCCCCCAAAAAATGAAAATTATGATGTAAATTATTCCGTCTCATGTTTGTTTAAACCTGTTTGACTGACTAAAAGAAGATAGTTTGATCAATCTTGGTAACCTAATGGTTTTAGGTCACACTGACTTCCATAATATGGCCAAAAATACTATTCCTTAATGCTTCAAATCAAAGTATGGAATTTGATTAACCTTGATTAACCATAGCTGGTTGGTTTGGTTCACAGCTTATAACTCTTAAACTCATTTTCTAAATCTCTGTGGAAAAAATAATTCCAGGAAATGAGGCTGCTGAAAAAGTAGACTCACTTTTGCTCACTATTACTTTTCTAAGTGACTGAACTTATGATTTTTAACCTTAATGCTATATGTGCTATAGAGATGCTTGCCTTAGCATGCACCACAAAAATATTAGGGTAGTATATAGTGCGCAGTAAGCAGTGCATTAACCATTTCGGATGGCATTCCAGGTGGCTTGTCTCTGTCCTCACCTTCCCCTCCCGCCTCTTCTCAGGGGGATTCTATGATGTCATGTCTCTGTGTCACCCCCCTCTGCCCCGCCTCTCTCCCTCGGGACATTAGCCAATTTGCCAAAGTGCCTGAGCTCCCCAGCCCCCAACACCCTCTTGCTCACACTCAACCTTTGACCTCACCATTATCAGTGTTGTGTGACACCACAGCATGACACTTCGCTGAGGCAATGGGCCCGCACGTGCTCGTAACAGCTACAAATCACCAACATAGCCATTTGTGTGTGTGTGTGTGTGAACGAACAAAGAGGGGGAGTCGTGTGGGTTTGGATGTGTTGGCTTGTTCGAATGTGTGTAAAATTCTGATATATGGAATATGGGCTGACTAATGTTAGCACATATGTGTGTGGGGTGTAAAATAGATTTAACCTCAGTCAGCAGGGACTGCGCCATCTGAGAATTGTTCTCTGATGATAAGCTGTTTTTCACGGCTGGTTTTACACATGTGTGCCTGCACAAACACTCACAGAAACTGTCCATCCTAACTCACTGTACAGATGGACCTGACGGAGTGACGCGCACACACATACACACACTTCTTAGAGTGACGCCATCCTCAGCCTTCAGCTGATGATAAATCATACTACTCTTCCACACTCCATCACGCAAGAGAGAGAGAGAGAAAGAGAGAGAGAGAGAGAGATGGAAAAAAGGAGAGATGTCACTGGGCAGTCCATCACCTTTTTGTAAAAGAGACCAAAGGTAGAAAGATGGTAAGGGGGAAACAGAAAGCGCTAGAGAGTCGTTCCATCAGCTCTTTCCAAGGACAGGTGTGCAATCTTGTGAATGTCATAATTGAAAGCTGTTTTTTCTTTAAGCTGAGCCAGATCGAATTCTTTTCTACAGTTGAGTGTTTCCTGAAAATACCCAGGTTGCACTGCTCTGCAGGAGCGCTGTATTATTTGAAAAATTCCCCAACATAAATATAGGGTTATGTACGGTGTAAGTGGATAAGCAAAGTGCTCAAGAAAACAGATTGTAAAGAAACACATCAAAACAAGGCAAACTGCCATGGGGGCTTTTCAGTCTGTGGGGTTTTATTTGAGTATTTTACCTGTAGGCTAATGGAAATTAATATTATGTTCCAGTTTATTCATTCACATGTCGTTCTAAACCTGAAGGTATTTTTTTGTTGTTGAACACCTTAACAATTGTTTTACAGAGTGTTCATGCTGAGTGATGTTAAGCTCTAAAAATAGCAAAATTAAAATACTATAAAAGTATTCATTAAAGGGAGTGTTCACTCAAAAATTAACATTTTGTCATCATATACTCACCCTCATGTTGTTCCAAACCTTAATGAATTTGCTGTTAGCCATAGGAGACTTCCAGATTGGTTGCAAGCATTCTTCAAAATATCTTTGTGTGTGTGTGTGTGTGTTCAACAGAATAAACAAACTCATGACAATGAGTAAATGATGGCAGAACTGTAATTTTTGGGTGAACTATCCTTTAAAGTTTGTTATTCCTCTATCACAGCTTTCAAAATTCATTCACATATGTATAAACTGTCCAAAACTGTCCAAAATGTAAAAATGTTTTGGAAGGAAGTCTCTTATGATTCCCAAGGTTGTATTTATTTAATCAAAAACACAGTAAAAACAGGAGTGTTGTAAAATCTTAAAGTTTAAAATAACAGTTTTTTTCATGTTTATAATGTAATTTACTCCTGTGATGTCAAAGCTGATTTTCAGCATCATTACTCTAGTCTTCAGTGTTACACGATACTTTAGAAATCATTCTAATATGCTGATTTGGTGATCAAGAAACATTTCTTATTATGATCAATCTTGAAAACAGTTGTGCTCCATAATATTTTTTGTGGAAACTTTTTTTTCAGGATTATTTGATTACTAGAAAGTTCAAAAGAACAATTATTTAAAATATAAATCTTTTGTAACATTATAAAGGTCATTGCTGTCACTTTTTATCAATTCAGTACGTCCTTGTTGAATAAAAGTTTAATAAAAAAAAAAACATCTTTCTGTCTCCTAATTTTGAAAGATTGTGTATATTAATTTGATGTATCCATGATGCCAAACATCATACGTTTCATCATTGATCACATAACCCAGTCAAGGTGATTATTTGCAGTGAAGAAACAGAGCAGAGAGACCTACGTTCTTATTGGCATCTGAAGGCATTATCAAATTAGCCCAAATATTTAATAAACAAACCCTCAAGGGGAACTCTGGGAATAGCGAGCATTCCAATTCATATCTGCAGCGATTTCTCTGGATACAGATTCTATGTGGGCCTGTCCAATGCATAAAACGAGGCATTGAGATCTGACCTCAGAATGCCTTGGAGCAAATGGCATTACCTTTGACCCCTGTGCCCTCTGCCACATTGATCTCTGTGCTGATTGGAGCGAGAGTTGAGTGGCTAAGTGGCAGAAATGAATGGGGTTTTGTTTTGAAATAAAAGAGAGGAAGCGTTTGGCCTGAATGAGCCATTGTTGAAGCGCTGCGGTTGTTTTGTTTTCCCTCATAATTCTATAATGACATCATAACGCTCATAATGATGTCATAAGGATAAAAGCCGCCCACTTTCGAATGCATTTAGAATGCAACTATTCATTCCAGGTGTCAATCATTTTTCCTTGTTCTTGTCACTATGCCTCTCCATTCCTTTCTCTCCGCATCCCTCTTTCTCAGTGTTTCTCTATTCTGAGTAAGGTATAAGGGACAGCGGAGAGGGATGCGTGTATGTGTGTTTGTGTGTTTGTGTGTGTGCAGACAGTTGATTGGATTAGAGAGGGATGCGTTTGTAATCGGGGGGTATTATCTCTGTTCGTCTTGTGCATTAGGGAGCATTAGCTCTCTTGGGATGGGGTGGAAGGGGGGAGGTACTGCTGCGGGGGTACTGTACACTCTACCTGCCCTCCTGCTATCTATCTCCCTCCATCCGCCCCCGGGGGACCTGCAGATAGCACCCATTACTGTCAGCCTCGCCTGCCTCTAATTGGTCCAGATAATAGCCCGTCGCCGCTGAGGGAGGGGTTTTAGATTCGATTAAGAGTTTTGATATGCCGTTTCTAAATGTTTAATGACCAGTAACTGAAAAACAATGCAGCACATTAAATGCAGCGGGCAACCTAAGATGACCGAGCTGAAACAAAAACCTAGAGACACATGAGGCTGGGAAGACTTGATGTGCGGGACGCTTACGGCCCCCTGGTGCAAATCAGGAGTGTTTTAAGAGAAATGTTATTATTACGATGGGAGTTTGCTGAACTCATAAACTCTTTACTGAAACTAGTGAGCTGCCTTACTGTCTGCTGTGTAGACAGCTTCCTAACTGAAATTGACTGATAATAAGTGACTTTATTTTGTTTTGCATCTCCACAGGCCCAAACAGCTCTGCAACACAGGAGACTTAACAGCTGATTCTGGTACAGTTTAATGTTAAAAGTTCATAAAAGTACAACTCACAAATATTGAGAAAAATTCAGTCATTAAAACATCTGTAATATTCCAATTTTTATAATAAGGACCCTTCAATTATTAAGCTTATTTATTTATGTTTTTTATGTTTTTGTGTGCACGTGTGTGTACAACAAGCAAAGCCAAATTATGCCATCAAATGATTAATCAGAATTAATCCCATCAAAATTAAAAGTTTTTGTTTACAAAATATATGTATAAATACACATACATACAGTATATATTTTAAAAATTTTCCATGCATTTCCGTGTATATATAATATCAAATTGATCTTATATAAAAATATTTAAATGTATAAACATAATATTTTTTCCTTAAATATATACATGCATGTGTGTGTATTTTTACAAACCCGATTCCAAAAAAGTTGGGACACTGTGCAAATTGTGAGTAAAAAAGGAATGGAATAATTTACAAATCTCATAAATTTATATTTTATTAACAATAGAATGTTGAAAGTTCGACATTTTGAAATGTCATGCCAAATATTGGCTCATGAGAGCTACACATTCCAAAAAAGTTGGGAAAGGTAGCAATAAGAGGCCAGAAAAGTTAAATGTACATATAAGGAACAGCTGAAGGACCAATTTGCAACTTATTAGGTCAATTGGCAATATGATTGGGTATAAAAAGAGCCCCTCAGAGTGGCAGTGTCTCTCAGAAGTCAAGCTGGGCAGAGGATCACCAATTCACCCAATGGTGCTGCGAAAAATAGTGGAGCAATATCAGAAAGAAGATTCTCAGAGAAAAATTGCAAATAGTTTGAAGTTATTATCATCTACAGTGCATAATATCATCCAAAGATTCAGAGAATCTGGAAAAATCTCTGTGCATAAGGGTCAAGGCCGGAAAACCATACTGGATGCCCATGATCTTCGGGCCCTTAGATGGCACTGCATCACATACAGAAATGCTACTGTAATGAAAATCACAACATGGGCTCAGGAATACTTCCAGAAAACATTGTCTGTGAACACAATCCACCGTGCCATTCACTATTGCCAGCTAAAACTCTATAGGTCAAAAAAGAAGCCATATCTAAACATGCTCCAGAAGCACAGGGATTTTCTTTGGGCCAAGGCTAATTTAAAATGGACTGTGGCAAAGTGGAAAACTGTTCTGTGGTCATACGAATCAAAATTTGAAGTTCTTTTTGGAAAACTGGGACACCATATCATCCGGACTAAAGAGGACAAGGACAACCCAAGTTGTTATCAGCGCTCAGTTCAGAAGCCTGCATCTCTGATGGTTTGGGGTTGCATGAGTGCGTGTGGCATGGGCAGCTTACACATCTGGAAACGCACCATCAATGCTGAAAGGTATATCCACGTTCTAGAACAATATATGCTCCCATCCAGACGTCGTCTCTTTCAGGGAAGACCTTGCATTTTCCAACATGACAATGCCAGACTACATACTGCATCAATTACAACATCATGACTGCGTAGAAGAAGTATCTGGGTACTGAAATGGCCAGCCTGCAGTCCAAATCTTTCACCCATAGAAAACATTTGGCGCATCATAAAGTGGAAGATCCGACAAAAAAGACCTAAGACAGTTGAGCAACTAGAAGCCTGTATTAGACAAGAATGGGACAACATTCCTGTTCCTAAACTTGAGCAACATGAGTCTCCTCAGTCCCCAGACATTTGCAGATTGTTATAAAAAGAAGAGCGGATGCCACACAGTGGTAAACATGGCCTTTTCCCAACTTTTTGGAGATGTGTTGATGCCATGAAATTTTAAATCTATTTATTTTTCCCTTCAAATTATAAATTTTCATTTGAAATGTCATCTATGTTGTATTCTGAATAAAATATTGAAATTTGAAACTTCCACATCATTGCATTCTGTTTTTATTCACAATTTGTACAGTGTCCTAACTTTTTTGGAATTAGGTTTGTATACAATAAATATACACAGTACACACACATATATTATTTAAACAAAAACTTTTATTTTGGATACGATTAATCATGATTAATCGATTGACAGCACTATAATATATATCAATTAATTAATCAAATACTCATTCAGATCATTCTTTTTACTGGTCTTATAGCATTGCATTCTGAGATTGGCCTTTCCGTGAAGGATGCATGTGATGTTGCCTTTGAATTTGGATACAGTGATCTTAAAAGGTTTAATTTGGCTGCATACCATTTTTGCTGCCTAACATTAAAATGCTGTCTATGTAGGGAGCAGACACAGCTAGACTTGGAGCTAAAGTTGCCCTGACTGGAATATGGTTTACTAAGTTTCACACTGGAGCTGTCTGTTATTATACCTCTAACTTTGGACTTTTACTGTACACTAAAACTCTACGACTAATACTACGGTTTTCTCTGAACTCAGTCAGCAGTATGGACTCTGTACAGTAAAGAACATACACAAATCGAGAACGAGATGTGGTAACAAGGAGATAGACAGTCTTTTCAGACAACGTTTTCTTTAAAGCTTTATTTGTTCCAGCCTAAAAAATGAAATAATGTTCAATCAAATCGCAAAGCCAATATGCTAACAAAGTGCAAAAGAGCTACAACATCTCTTAAATAATGTAAAACCATCAGAGCATCTGAAGCTAATATTTTTCATCTCATGCACGCTCTCGAGACCAGTGTTCACTTGTCTTTCCATCCTCATTTATGCTTGCTTTTCCCGTGCATTTCAACCAAGTGTGTCCATGTTTGTTTGTGTACGTGTGTTTGAATGAGTCTTGCATGTGGTTGTCGGTGTGTGTGTGTGTGTGTGTGTGTGTGTGTGTGTGTGTGTGTGTGTGTGCGTGTAAATGATGAGTGTGTCAGCGTCTATGTATGGTGGCATGTCATAATACAGCTGATACTCAGGCTATTAACTTGTTGACACTTTGGGGTCAGTTTGACAGAGGCCTAATGCTCAGTGTGACAGAGTGGAACCTCTTCATTATCCCCAATGTAATGGTCTCATTGCTGAGGGCTTTCTTCTCCTCTCTCTCCGTCTCCGGCTCTCTCTCTCGCGTTCCCCTCATTCCTAATTTGCAGCCTGGTTCGGTTTGGCAACATTCTCCTTATTTCCTTCACCTATATCCTTCCTTTCTGCTCTCGCTCATCCCTCATTCATGTCTGGTTCTCTGGCTCAGCATCCTGTCCTGGTCCTCTGGCCTTCATTATTAACCCTCCATCTTTCATTTCTCTCCTTTGGCTCATCACTTCATCTTTTACTCTCTTTCTTCCTCATGTTCTCTCTCTCTCTCTCTCTCTCTCTCAGTTGTTCATACATTCACCACCACATTTTTCCTTCTTGGCTCATGTATTCTTTATTCCATCTGCAATATCAGAGAGAATCTCACTAAACCGTCAAGAACAAGTCAGAGTCACATTTCACCCCAAAAACAGAGGAGATTACATACACCAAGGAAGGTAACTATAAAGATAACGATAAAGATATAGTTCTAAAAATCATTCTCAATATTAAAGATTAGAAAGCCAACTCCACAACTATAACGATAAAAGCACAGAGAAACAATGTCATTGGAATGATGAATGATACAAACATTGATAGCCAATCAGAATCCATCCTGCTGACACGCGGGCGCTTATAATAAACCACTGGTGTGGCGTTAATTTTATAGTTATCATCCTTGGTGTGTGCCTTTACGGGCCTTTACAGTAATTATTTATTCTAATGAGATAATCTAATGGGTAACACTTTTGAGAGTTCAAAAAATCTAAAGTAAATGTCTGTATCCATTACAGTAATGGGATTTTGGTGGGAAAATGTGCTTAATTGTCAAGAAAATAATGTCTTAAAAATGTTAATGGTCCTTAAAAATAGGCTTCATTTTCTTTATTCAAAATGTGTTTTGCATTTTTCCTTTTGCTTTTTGGCCAAAATGTAATCTGGATATGTTTTTGTGAAATCTTCCTGCTCATTTTCTCTCTCTCTCTTTGTGTCTGCAATTTTGACCCGCCTCCGTTTCCACCTTCTTTTCCCTTTCTATTTGTATTCCTCCTCTCCACCTCCATCCTCTTCTCTAATTCTCTCTTCTCTCCTCTCCCTCTATTTTTTCCGCTTTATTACTTTCTTCGATTATCCACTCCTATCTTCCCCACTCAATACTTTCATTTCATGCTCCTCTCCTCTAATCTTTCACCCAATTTCTCCCTCGTTTGCTCTTGTCTTCCTGTTTTCTCTGTTTTAAGAGGGTGTCCCATGCTTGCCTGCCTCTCTTTCACAGTCTTCTCAGGTTTTCTATCTCTGGGAGCTCCACTCAGTGTTCACCCCAACCAACTTTACAGGTGAATCTCACAACATAATATCTGGGTCATATTGCACCCCAATATTGAAAGAATAAAATAAGATTTAAATAATATTTTGTGTGAAGCTTAATCAAAATGAAGCCTGCTTCAGCACTATTAAGTTCTTTTATTTTTTTGTGATGTGGACCTGAAACAAAAAATGAAAAAAAAAAAGTTGTTTTAATTTTGGATAAAATATGTGCTTGACATTTTTTTAAACCCCCTGATTATATATATGATTTGGTGCACAATAGTCATTTCTTATTTTTATCAGTGTTGAAAACTGCTGCTTAATAGTTTTGTGGAAGCATAATATATATATATATATATATATATATATATATATATATATATATATATATATATATATATATATATATATATATATATATATATATATATATAAATTATAATTTTTTTCTGTATTATTTTTCTGTATTATTAAATCCTTGATAAAGAAATTCAACAGAACACCAATTTTTTATTTAATTATTATCTAACATTATAAATTTGTCTTTAATCTAACATTTATAAAGTTTTACTGTCGCTTTTGATTGATTTAATGCTTTCTGAATAAAATTATTAATTTCTTTTTTCTTCAAAAATATTAAGATGCACAATTGTTTAAGATTTTATAATAAAAAAAATAATAATAATAATAATGAGAATAATAAATGTTTTTATGATCAGCGAATCTGCATATTAGAATGATTTCTGAAGGATCACGTGTAACTGAAGACTGAAGTAATGATGCTGAAAATTCAGCTTTGTGTCACAGGAATAAATTACATTTTAAAAGTTAAAATAGAAAAGTAGAAAAAAAAGAAAAGTTATTTTAATTTGTAATAATATTTAAAAATATCACTGTTTTACTGTATTTTTGATCAAATAAATGCAGCCTTGGGTAGGAAAAAAAACATAAAAGACTATCACAGTTTCTGTTTCATGCTGACTTTAACAGTATTTGTACGATCCTTTCAACCATTACTGCTGTACTGCAATCCCCAGTGAAAAACTGAACCCATGCAGTCTACTGAACTGACCGGGAAAAGGCTTTTAACTTGGGAAACCTTTTCACATGCCACTACATGCACACTTAAGAAAAAAAAATGATGGCATAAACAATTGAAAACATGCTGTCTTGGCACAGCTAATATACTCACACACACACTCACACACCCACACATAAACACACACACACACACACACACACACACACACACACACACACTTGATCTCTTTTCATCTGTGCTCTATCATTCTGTCATAGCATCCCTCCATCTCTGCAGGAGTGTATTTGCTGATGCCTGCAGACGTAATTTACTACGCTTCATACCCACATGGCGGCTGACTCACAACTTACTCACCGCAAACTTGCCTTCATAAACGCTGCCCTGTGCGTGTGCAATGGCAATCACTTAAAAGAACGTTCTTATAAATATGTCACAGTGTGAACCCATTGGGTTCTCAGAAGTTGCTCTTTGTTATTTAAGGAGACGTTCAAGTTGCATTTCAGTTAAGTACTATCTTATTCATGGTTATCCGAATGTGACAATACCTGACATACAGTAAGAGTAGAGAGATACACAGCAAAAAATATTTCCTTATTTAGTTTTTTTTTTTTATTCAGAACAAATATCAAAATACTCTTAAATCAAGACACGTTTAGCCTACTTGAGAAAATGTCCACTTATTTTAAGGTCCAATTCCCTCTATTAACCAACTATTAACTATGGGTGGGTGGGATTAATGATGTAGAATATGGTCAAGCAGAATATGTGCTCCATAAGTAATAATAAACATAAAATATCTTAATAATAGGCATGCTAATAAGCAACTAGTTAATAGTGAGAATTGAGAATTGCCTGTTAAATTGAAGTGAGTTTAGGTTTAAATCAAGAAACATACCTGCCAAAAAAAATAAATAAATTAAAGGGATAAACAAAACATTTTCTTACCATTGGCAAAATTAAATTTTCACACTTTTATCAGAAAACAAGACTTAATATCTTATGTCATTTTGCTTCTCAAGTAAATGTATCTAAATTTAAGAATGTTTATATATTTGTACAGAAAACAAATATATTATATATTATATTATATATTTGTACAGAAAACAAAAACACAAAGTAAGTTTTTTTTTTTTACTTTACTTTAGAGTTCATATAGAGATTGAGATTGAGACATCAATATCAAAGAGATCTCATTTGTGTTTGGGTTTATTTGTGCATTTTAGCAATAATAAACATGGATGCTTAAACATCAGGTACAGTTGCACAGATGGCTACATTATCCCAATCATGATCACATGACATGACCACACCTGTGATTTGACTGACACCTTCATTGACCAATCAGACGCCCCTGACTTCCCACCTAATCCTCAACATCTCTGATATAGTCTGTATAGTCCTGTCACCTCCCTGGACTCAGCGGTGCTAATACATCATGTGACAGTCTGTCTGGCCGGCCTGCATGTGCGAGTCATAAATGTATAGATCAGAAAGGGTGACAGTCTCACGGCCCTGCGATAAAAACCTTGCAGCAGTGATGGATGTGGACCCCAGAGAGAATATCAGCCAGCAACTATCAATCAAATCCACAACAGGAAACAGCAGTTCTGTTTGACGTGGGTTTTTGTGCTACAAGGTTTTTGTGCTAGTCTAATTAAAGTATGAGACAGGAGAAATCAGATCACTTGCTGCCAAAAATCACTTTTTGGATCAGTAATTTGTGCCTGGTTCTCTTACGAGAGCTCTCTCGTACTATGTCTTAGCTAAGACGCTACGGGAAAAGTCTCTTTTCACGAAATACTGTAGCAAAAAATTATCCTTAATTTTGTATTTTTGTAAAGCGCATTTGCAGCAGTACACAGCCATAGGCGAGACGGCTCGTTCGCTCATTGGCTTGTTCTGCGGCAACTGCACAGCCTATCGAGCGCAGGCTGATGCAACATCAGACCAATAAGGGCGCTTCGCGCCCTTCTTGCCACTTCCCGCCGAAACGGGTGTGGCCCAACCTATAAAAGGAGCTCGAAAAGGCTGACTCACCTGATTTTTTCATCTCTTCAGCGAAGCTCACGCATCGCTGGATCACGGAGGAAGCAAGCGCCGTCTGAAAGAGCATATCAGCAGGACGAGCCATTCTGAAGCTGCTGGCATCGCCGCCTTCCACTGCCGTTCCTGCTGCGCTATCCGGCGCCCATATCCTTTACATCCTCTTATCTGTTTATATCCTGTGTGTGTGTTCGCCCTGCGAAGCACATTCACAAAAGAGCTGCGTCTTTTTAAAGATGCCCTCGTGCGGCTCGTGCAGAGCCCCGCTCAGCGAAGGAGATCGTCACGTCATCTGCGTCTCCTGTCTGGGTGAGGACCATGCAGCGCTCGCGCTCGCTGACGGCGGATGCCCTCATTGCGAGTTAATGCCTATGATGACTCTGAGGACTCGCCTGGCATCCTTCTCGAAGCCTGCATCATCCGCTGCACCGCAGCGCCGTAAGAAGCGCCGCTCGCAGCGCCTCCCAGAACCGCCTCCAGCTCGGCCAAGCTCGCCGGTTCCCTCCGCTTCGCCGGCCTCCCCTGCATCGCTTCCCGATGTACAGCGTCCGCTGCTTGCCGACGCGTCATCTGAGGAAGTGGATCTCAGGCCCACGTCGGAGGAAGAAGACACGTGGTCTCTGCTTGCTTCAGGCAGTGAGGGTTGGGCGAGCTCCGTGGATCTCGCGCCTGCTGCTCAGAGGCCCAGCAGACGGGGGGATATTGATAAGGAGCTGATGCGTGTACTCTCTCTGGCCGCGGCGAGCCTTGGCCCCGAGTGGTCTGCACCAGCGCCCCCTTCACGTTCCCGGCTGGATGGTAGCTATCTTCCGGATGAGCGCTCTTCCTCAAGCTCAAAGCACGCCCCTTTTCTTCCTGAGCTTCACGAAGAAGTGGCGAAAGCTTGGGACGCTCCATTCTCGGCGAGAATCCGCTCATCTGTTTCGCCAGCATTCTCCACACTGGACGGTGCTAAGAACAGAGGCTACCTGTCACTTCCGCCGGTGGAACAGGCTATAGCAGCGCACCTTTGCCTGCCCTCTGCTGGACGGCGGACTAAGGCGGCATTGCCATCCAAAGCCTGCCGCATGACGTCGTTGCTCGCACGGATATTCTCTGCTGCTGGGCAGGCTGCGTCTGCGCTACACACCATGGCTACGCTACAGATTTTCCAGGGCGATCTCCTCCGCAAGCTGGATGAGATGGGACCTGAAGCGATCTGTCTCGCGGATCTGAGGAGTGCTTCGGATCTCTCCCTCCGCGCTACTAAGTCCGCTGCACAGGCCATGGGACGGGTTATGGCTTCCGCTACGGTGGCTGAGAGGCATTTGTGGCTGACGCTTTCTGACATCAAGGAGTCTGAGCGCGCTGCGTTCCTTGACGCGCCGCTAACTCCTGTCGGCCTCTTCGGATCTTCTGTCAACGAGTTTGTGGAGAGATTCGCCGAGGACCAGAAAGCTTCGCAGGTGTTCAAGCACTTCTTGCCGAAGCGCTACAGTTCTGCAGCTAGCCGCTCTAGACCGGCCCCACAGAGCTCTCAGTCACGCCCACCGCCTCCTGCTGCGTCATCGCGACAGCGTCAGCAACGCAGCTCGGGACCCCGTTCTCGCTCTTCAAGCCGTCGCCCCGCGCCGTGAGAGCCGCGGCAGAGGATTGCGGTGAAGCCAGAAGCCCCGAAAGCATCCTAGCACTGCTGGGAAAGCGCCGGTGTTCGAGTTCCGCTGCGGCCGAGCTCTCACCCAAGCGTGCCGCTGTTGCAGTTCCAAGAGTTGTGACTGCCTCAGTGTCCTCTGCAATGCGCAAGCCTGCACGAGTGCCGCTTGCCTGCACACAAAAGCCGTTATAGCGGCTACCCAGATGTTTCACAAAAAGAGTGTTTTTTCTGGTGTTCCGGCCACGGCCGATGGTGCTATAAATGTAGTGACGATGCCCACTCCTCAGTGCCCATCTCCACATGTAAGCACAGCAATGCACACAGGGCCTGCGCCCATAATGACGACTCAAGTCGGTCGCGCACACTGCATAGTAAACGTGCCCACCCCTCAGTGCCCACAATTACTATGTCACACGCGTCATGTGGTTTCTGTAAAAACGAAACCCGTGTATGCTCGTCCGGCCACGGCCGATGGTGCTATAAACTACTCAGTGCCCATCTCCACATGTAAGCACAGCCCTACACACAGGGCTAGCGCACATAAGATCGACACAGATCGGTCGAGCGCGCCGCATAGTAAACGTGCCCACTTCCCAGTGCCCACATACACTATGTCACACACAGCGCGGGGCTTCTGTAAAAACGTTCTCGACGCCCACCGTGCTTTTCAGCGCGCGTCAAAACTACGGTCAAAACAGAAGTAGCACACATACTTCGGGCCGAAATATCAAAACTGTTGAGCAAAGGGGCTGTAGAGCCTGTGTCTCAAGCTCAAAGCGAGGGGGGGGCTGTACAGCAGATACTTTCTGGTGCCCAAGAGAGACGGGGGTCTCAGGCCCATACTGGATCTAAGACAGCTGAACAAGGCATTGATGAAACGCAGTTTCAAAATGCTCACGACCAGGAAGCTCCTCGCGCAGATTCGCAGAGGGGACTGGTTCATGTCAATAGATCTGAAGGACGCGTATTTTCAAATACAGATAGCGCCAAACCACAGGCGATATTTGAGATTCGCCTTCGAGGGCCAGGCATACCAGTTTACAGTCCTGCCATTCGGCTTGTCCGTAGCTCCTCGTACGTTTACGAGGTGCATGGATGCAGCGCTCGCTCCTCTCAAACTCAGAGGCATACGAGTGCTGAATTATTTGGACGACTGGCTGGTTCTGGCCCAATCACGAGCAGAGCTCGTGGACCACAGGGCCGTTTTACTCGATCACCTCGAGAAGCTCGGCCTCAGTGTCAATTGGGCGAAGAGTTCGCTGAACCCCAGTCAAACGATCCTGTTTCTGGGTATAGTTCTGAACTCGTGTTCCATGACGGCGCGGCTGTCACCACAGCGCGTGATGGGCATTCAGCGCGCAGCGAGTTCTTTCCGCTGCGGCGCGACCGTGTCGCTCAAACACTGTCAAAAGATGCTGGGCCTCATGGCCTCAGCTTCTCCAGCTCTGCAGCTGGGCCTGCTCCGCATGCGCCCCCTGCAGTTCTGGCTGAAGGCTCGGGTGCCGCGCAGAGCGTGGGCGTCTGGCCGGCTGCATTTCAAGGTCGATCAGAGCTGTGTTGCGGCTCTAGCACCTTGGACAGCGAACGGCTGGTACCGATCAGGTGTAAGCCTGGGGACTTCCCCGAATGTGAAGATGGTGTCGACGGACGCCTCCACTTCGGGATGGGGAGCGCTGCTCGAGGGCAGACCGTCCTTTGGCCTATGGTCAGAATGGGAAAAGCTCCATCATATCAACTGCCTGGAAATGCTGGCAGTGGAGAACGCGCTGACGCGCTTTTGTCCCCATATAAAGGATCACCACGTCGTAGTCCGTTCGGACAACATGTCTGTGGTGTCCTACATAAATCGCCAGGGCGGTCTCGGGTCTCGAAACCTGTGCAGGCTGACGGAACGCCTCCTGGTTTGGGCTCAGTGCAACGTGCGTTCGCTGAGAGCAGTGCATGTGCCTGGGCTGCAGAATCTGGGTCCAGACAGGCTGTCCAGAGGCAATGTTCCTACGGGCGAATGGTCTCTACACCCGCAAACAGTCCGGCTGTTGTGGGAGAAATTTGGCAGGGCGGAGGTGGACCTCTTCGCGTCCCACGAAAACGCTCACTGCCCCGCGTTCTTTTCCAAGAACGAAAGCGCGCTGTCACGGAGATGGCCGTGCTGCCCGCTTTATGCTTTCCCTCCCGTCTCCCTCCTTCCACAGGTGATAGAACGGGTGAGAGAAACGAGATGTTCATTACTGCTTGTAGCACCTTTTTGGAAGAACCAACCATGGTTCCCAGATTTGATGCAGTTAGCAGATGTCGCCCCGTGGCCGGTACCGTTGAGGAGGGACCTCCTCTCGCAGGCCAGGGGCTCGATTTGGCACCCTCAACCGGAGTTGTGGTCCCTCCATGTGTGGGCGCTCAACGGTTACCTGCTGATCTCGCAGGGGGAGTGCTAAATACCATCACTCAGGCTAGAGCTCCGTCGACACAACGTCTGTATGCCTCGAAGTGGTCGGTGTTCTCCAGCTGGTGCACAGCTCGAGGTTATTCACCCCTTAGTTGTGAGGTGACAGAGGTCCTCTCCTTCCTACAGGAGCTGTTGGATAAGGGCAGAGCCCCATCAACGCTCAAAGTTTATGTGGCGGCCATCGCGGCATTTTCTGAAACGGCGTCCGGTCAGTCAATAGGAAGGAACGATTTAGTCATCCGGTTCCTCAGAGGAGCTAGGAGGCTGAATCCTCCCAGACCTCTGTCAGTCCCTATGTGGGACCTCGCGGCGGTTTTGGAGGCCTTGAAGGGTCCCCCTTTTGAGCCTATCCAATCGGTTAGCCTTCAGCATCTGTCGTTCAAGACAGTATTCTTGTTGGCTCTCGCTTCGGTGAAGCGTGTGGGTGATTTGCACGCACTCTCGGTGAGCCAGTCGTGCTTGGAGTTTGGGCCCAAAGACTCAAGGGTCATACTCAAACCTAGGCACGGTTATGTGCCGAAATCCTTCAACACACCGTTTCGGGCTCAGGTTATTGCCCTGTCTGCCCTGCAGGTGTCAGGGGAGGATGGAGATTCGAGTCTTCTTTGCCCTGTCAGGGTTTTAAGAGCTTATGTGTCTCGCTCTGCTGCCTTTCGGCAGACGGAGCAGCTGTTTGTCTCGTTCGGTGGACGTTCCAAGGGAATGGCTGTTTCGAGACAAACTCTATCCAGATGGATAGTTGACGCCATAGCGTTAGCTTACGCTTCCAGGGGCCTTCAGTGCCCGTAGGGCGTCAGAGCACACTCCACAAGAGGCGTCGCCTCGTCGTGGGCGTGGTCTACTGGGATCTCCTTGCAGGATATATGTATGGCGGCAGGTTGGGCCTCGCCGTCTACATTTATCAGGTTCTATAACCTGGAGGTTCCCGCCTTGCAAGCAAGGCTGCTGTCGGTATAGTCGAATCAGGGCCCTGAGGGGAATTCTGAGTTCACGAGCGCTATGCGCTGCCGACTGTTATATGGGCAGTATTGCGTAAGACCCGCATTGCCACATTGGTCAGGCCTTGCCTCGGCTGTGTGATGTCATATTGCCGCATCTACGGATGCTGCTAGATATAGGACGGAGGGCTTTTTCCCTTTTCTGTCCTGGACTCTCTGTGACTCCCTCAGGTGACTGTGCACTGTAAATCCTGGGCGTTGCTTCAGGTTTATTGGTGTGTGATCCCTGCGCGCACGGCGTTTTACATTGGGTTCCCGTAGCGTCTTAGCTAAGACACAGTACGAGAGAGCTCTCGTAAGAGAACGTACTCGGTTACTAAACGTAACCTCGGTTCTCTCTAGAAGAGCGAACGAGTACTGCGTTCTCTGCCGTGCGTACGATTCACTCTGGTTCGCTTCGGCGATGAAATAAATCAGGTGAGTCAGCCTTTTCGAGCTCCTTTTATAGGTTGGGCCACACCCGTTTCGGCGGGAAGTGGCAAGAAGGGCGCGAAGCGCCCTTATTGGTCTGATGTTGCATCAGCCTGCGCTAGATAGGCTGTGCAGTTGCCGCAGAACAAGCCAATGAGCGAACGAGCCGTCTCGCCTATGGCTGTGTACTGCTGCAAATGCGCTTTACAAAAATACAAAATTAAGGATAATTTTTTGCTTCAGTATTTCGTGAAAAGAGACTTTTCCCGTAGCGTCTTAGCTAAGACGCAGTACTCGTTCGCTCTTCTAGAGAGAACCGAGTTTACGTTTAGTAACCGAGTACGTTTTCTCAGAGCGGATGCTTCCTCCATTGCTCTGAGTTCTTGATCTGTGCAACGTTATTCTGGTTAGAATAAATATGGTTGTGAAAAAAATTCAACGTTGTCTGTTGATATATCGAAATCGTCTTCCATTGCGATTTCCTGTACATCTAAATGTGTTTAGATCTTCACAGTGAAAGGTAACACCTCCGAAATCTCTGTGTAAACAATGAGTGATGCGTGAGAGATCACTTCCGGCGCTTGCACAGACTAAGCCAGAACGCGCGCACACGTCACACACCAGGAAGTACGTGCTCCCTCAGGGTGCTTTCACATCTCTAGTTCGGTTCATTTGGTCTGAACCAAGGGCAAACAATTATACATTGTAGCATTTTTCAGCTTTTTTGGTTCCTTTTCACACCACACTGATTGCTTTGGTCCAAACCAGTTGAAACTAACCAAAATGCAGTCACATCATCCACAACACTCATTGGCCATGACGTATTACCTAAACTGCTTTTCGATTTGTCAGAATTTACGTACAGAAAAATTCTAACATAAGAGGAAAAGCCAGCAAACAACACGAATACAACACAACTATGGAGAGACGACTGCGCGGGCTGGTTTTGTCCCTGGCCATAATCTAGTACATTGTTTGTATACACCACAATATGCAAACATACAATATGCAATACATTTCTATAATGAAGAGCGGATGCGGCTTGAAAACAACGTTCTAATGCACTGCAAATGGCGAGCGGGCATCGCTCGTAACTTCAAGCGGAGGCGTGCATTAATTCTTCTTAACTCTGACATGCTCATGGTCATCAGACAAATTTCTATGAGGCTCCGCACCTCCTCACTACTCCAAGTTTGTCCACGAGCTGCCATGCTAAAGTTCAAACTGTCAACAAACACTTCCTTATCCCATAATGCACAGCGCAGCTGACTATGGCAGCTGGTTTAGTCCAAAAATGATCAGTACTTTTTGCAGTTGTGTCTGTTCAAGTTCGGATCACGTTATCACCACAAACGAACCGCTCCAGAGTTCGTTTGAAAGCGTACCGAGACCACCTCTTCAAGCAGGTCTCGGTACGCTTGTTTGGTCCGCCTTTGGTGCGCACCCAAGTGCGATTGCTGCTTTCACACCTGCCCGAACGAACCGCACCAAAGGGGGAAACAAACTCTTTTACGATTCAACCGAACTAAATGAGGCAGGTGTGAAAGCACCCTCAGATCACTTGGGCGTGTTTGTGTATAAGAGGTAAAAACAATATAAATACTGTTTGTTTTCTCACACAAACCGCTCGTTTCGTGTCTTAGGCCATCAATATGTACTTACGATGGGGAATACATCTGAATGTGTGCTGCTCTTAAGTTTATTTATTGCATCTGCACTGCCACTTTAATTTTCCTCCATGTAGCTCTACGTCACTCTACAAAGACATTTTAGACACCGTTCTACCCCAGTAATCATAATATTACCTCAGGACTTCTTATGTACACTGTAACTCTCACTGATTACCTTTATTGTACCTGTTACTTCCACCATTTGTATAAAATGCTCTGTCCATGTCTTTCTGTCTATGAGCACTGTAATCACTCAAGAACCTCAGTGCTCTCCATGTATGTCTATGTCTTATGTCTTGTTATTGTCACTGTATGTCTGAGCCTCGTCACAAGCATTTCAATGCCCAGTTTTCCCCAGTGTTAACTATGCAAATGACAAATAAATGCCTCATGACTCTTGGCTTGACTCTTGTTTAATTTGGACTTCTCTGTGCATGTTCTTTGAGGTGGTGATCATAGACCTCCATTATATGAGTGACAGACAAGAACGGTTTGACCTAAAAATATTTTTAAATTGAAACTACTGCGGAAACAAAGACACCTACATGTTGGATGCCCTTGAGGTAAGCTAAAACATACCAAAATTTAGTTTCAAAGTGAACTATCCCTTTAACATACTTTGATTGTGTCCCAGCGCGACAAGACAAAACCAATAAAATCCAGTAAAAAACTAGGCATTTGTAGCATCTAATGGGAGCATAATTACTGATTATAATGACTTATACTGTCTTTTTATGTGTTGTGTTGTGTATTGCGCCGCGTAAACATAAAACCATGTCTGCATTTGTGATTGAAAAGGTCATTTTTCTGACCTCATTGGCAGATATTTGTTGTTGTTTTGATAAACATTTCATCTGTCCCCTTCCAAGTATTCCTTCCATTTTCTTTGCTTTGTCTCATAAATGTCTTTAAATGTCTTACATTTACCATCATAAAACCTGCAGAAACCATGCAGAAAAATGAAACTGGATTCACAATTCAATGCTTCATCTGACACAGTTTTGCTTCTCAAGTAAATATATCTTGTTGTAAGGGTGTTCAGATGCATTACTGGAAAACAAGACAAAATACTGAATAAGAAAATGCCGTTTTACAGTGCAAATGACAGAAAGCAAATGAACAGAGACGGAGCTGTTATATGCTGCCTATGTGTGTTTATGCCCGCTGTACAGCGCCAGCCATATGTCAGCATTCTGTGGTCACATCTGTCGAAGGGGGCACTCACAGATTGGGGGTGTGTGAATTTGTGAGCATAAAAGAGAAAGAGAAATAGAGAGAGAGAGATTTCCGAGGCCTATACGCCTGCCATATCTCATATTCATGTCTCCTTCTGTCACCTGTTCATTTGTATGGCTGTGACAGATCTCATTATGGCTTTGGCACCGCTTCAGCCCGTCTTGCCAATGCAGCATTCCGGGATGGAATTTTGAACGTGTGCGCTTGTTCTGTAGTGCGTGCGCACGCACACACCCGCCCGCATCACCAATTACTGCCGTTGTCCGCTGCTACAAACATGACAGAAACAATAGCATTAATTATCTGTACACAGACAGCGCGGTTTGAGCATGTCGACGGTGACGCCGTCAGTTGCTGAGAGTGTTTTAATTGTCGATTAGCTAAGGAGGGCCTAATTAACGGGAAAAAACTATTAGTACCATCTGTCATGCGAATGTCAGCGATATTGTCATGCTGCAAGATGTTGATTAGTAATGTGCTTTTGACCTGCAGACTGCAACACCTCGAGTTAGGGTTAGTCTCAGTGACAATGTTAACCTGCTAACAGAATGTTAATGTGTAGAGGGGGTTTAATGGCACTAATGAAACAATAAATGCGTACAAAGACTGTAGGGCAAACGTCAGTTGCAGGGGCTTGAACAATATTCTTGTTTACATAAAATATTTTTGAGCTTTGCATATTTTCCTTTTGAAATTTTCTTGAACTCTATTGGTTGTACTTTTATACTTCCTGTTTTTTTGGTGCAAAGCAGCTTTGTTAATATACTGCATGTGGATTGACTGTAACTAAATAAAAGCAATCTGCTATATTACATGGAGTGCTTAAAAATGTTAAAGGTTGCTCTTTTTTAATAATTAATGTTTTTCTTTATTATTTTCACTTTTATTAACAAAATTTTTAAATGATTTAATTTTAATTAATTCTCGAGTATTCATTAACATTAATTTTCTGTTTTCATCCATTTTAATTCATAATTTCATAATTTTCTATTAGTTACTTAAAAAATTATTTATTTACTTATTTATTAATAAGTCCTATTATTAATTAATTAACTGTATTTATTTATTTATTTTCATTCATTTATATTTTATATATATATATATATATGCATTTATTAGGTAATTAATTAAACACTATTTCTCTTGCTGGTTTCAAAAACTACTGTATACTGTGATAGGTATCTTTAAGACTTATGCAATTCAGACCAGTGCATTAACTGAATGAAAAAGAAGTGCTGCTGTTGTTTAGTGTATTTAAGTATATGGTTATGACCAATTATCCTTCACATACTAAAAGAATCATTAATGTAATCATTAAGGAGCCATAACTGTTCAGTGGATTCAGAACCAGAATCGTTAAAATCTTCACGATTTTCCATCACTAATGGCAGTGTTGGTTAAAAATCATCTCTGACTTGGTTTTTGGGAAATGTCATGAAGTGCAGCGTCTGGTAATGTGTGTTAAGGTAATGGCTGTTAACGCAGCGTTCTGCATTGTGAAGAGCGCATTTGATAACGTCAGACGGATAATGTATGAAGTGTCAGGGAAGATGATTTGCTCTCTTCTCATCTCTCCGTGCTGTATATGGCCCTTATTGATTAAGATTAAACCCTCATCCTTTCTGCTTATTAAAATATTGATCAGGGAGCAGAGAGCAGCTGACGGGGGAGTCCAAAATAGAACTGTGTGTGTGTGTGTGTGAGTGAGAGAGAAAGAGATTTTTGAGCAAGTATCTGCATATAATGTCGTTGTCAGCTCCTTTTTTGTTTAAAATGACACATTAAAATGGTGTTATTAATTGTACAGTGAAAGATAAACAGATGGGGGTGACAGTGATAAATGCTGTGTGTGTGTGTGTGTGTGTGTGTGTGTGTGTGTGTGTGTGTGTGTGTGTGTGTGTGTGTGCATCTAGATACAAGTTAAAGTGTGAGAAAGTGTTTATAAATGTGTTAATGTGTGTCTGAAGTGTGATTGTGTGTTTAATGTATGTGTGTTTGTGTGTCCATCACTTATAAATCAGTGCAATGGAATTACCGTCAGACATGAATCATCATAATCCTATAGTTTTTCAGACATAATACCATGGTTAGTTCCAGGTTTTTTTTTAAATTTTTTTATATCTTACCATGGTATGTTACCATAGTATCCTTTTTTAGAGATATATAATGGTATATTAATGGTATTCCAAGTCATTATCATGTTTTTGTACATGGTACCATACTAATTCAGCATTTTTACCTGTATTAACATGATATATTTACCAAATATATCACGTTACTATATGGTATTTATAGTACTATAAATACCATAGTACATGAAAATGGAAATTGCTTTACTACTGAGTATCCCTGTATTGGGGTATCACCACAACACTTATTTATAAAGACTGTGTGACAGTGTGTTTATGGTTTGTGTATGTGTGTGTGTGCGCGTGTGGTCTGTAGGAAACATTAGGAGCTATTGTTTTGTGACCTGTGAGACCTCAGTTCTCTCTCTATAGCCCTCTAGAGACCCCACTGCTCTGTATTTACCTCTATGGCCTCTCTTTTATCACTCTCTATCTCTCTCTCTTACACTCATACACACACGTTCTCAAGTTAACCTTTATTTTCCATGCGTCCCATATCTTTCACACTCCTACACACACAAACTCTTTCACAGCAGGACGTCGGTCAAAATATGTCTTTGCAGAACAAAACACAAACGCACAAACTATTCTTTCTTTCTTCTATTCATCCTTATCGACCACACAGCATTTCTGTCTCTCTCTCCGTCTCCATCTTTTATTCCGTCTCCAGACGTACCCAGAATGCAACAGCTCTTCTCTGCTGGATGACAGCAGAATGCTGCCATTGAAGGGATTTCAGAGGGTGAAACAGTGAAAATGTTGCGTCCTACACACATACAAAAGCTTTCATTTGCACTTGTGTACCTCTGGTGATGTCATCAGCGATGTCAGTTTTCGGTCGTGTTACTCCCATTGGGAGGTGTGTGTGGGGTAGAGACGGTTTGTGAGTGCAAGGGGGTTGTTGGTTTTTAGAGAGATTTGTTTGTGTGTGATAGGGAAGGTTTACATTTATTTGGGAAGTTGTGTGTGTGTGTGTGAGGTACAGTGTGTTAGTTTTGTGTGTTTGCTTGTGTGTGTGTTTTCCAGATAGAGAGGTTTGTGTGTTTGTGGAAATGTTTTGTATTATGCTGTACTCCCCTACAGAGGCAGTAACTGCACATTTCATGTAGTTTTGTGAATTATGAATGAAAATGTGTCTCTTAGACCAAGGGTTATCCAAATGGGTTTGCAAAAGAGTGCTGTGGGTCCATTGAGAAGTTCAAGGAAATAAAATAAAATAATTACTACTGTTGTTGTAATAATAATAATGTTAAAAATGTATTGTATTTGATATTATTACTACTTGATTTTTTCAAAGACTAGAGCCTGAGATCATCAGATTAATCAAAGTTGTTTTATGCTATGACATTATTATTTAATGTTTCCCTTCAAGTTTTTTATGTAATAAGTAATTTAATGGTAAGTAGAAAAACAGCACCACTTTTATAGAAACTACATATTTAGGAATCTAAATGTTTTAAAGCCTTTGTGTTACACAATGAAGTGTAAAAACTGATATCAAAATAATAAACATTTAATTAATAAACCATAAAGTATTAATGTTAATTTTATTAATTTTATTAAAAAAATTATTAATTTTTTTTTTTTTTTTATTGTTGCATAATTACTGTGTCCTGCCTTTTTGGGGAAAAACTAACCAAATGTGCACTAAATCTTACAAATCCTCATTTTGGGGACATAACTTGGAAAAACAATAAGTAAAACATGTTTATATGTTATATTTATATACACTACCATTCATATGTTTGGGTCAGTAGGACTTTTTTTTTATAATACCGGTAAAATTTACATTTGTTTATATTCTGCTAACCCTCGGAGCATCCTAGGTGTATGTGACTTTCCTCTTTCAGAATAATCCAATCGAATTTTTATTAAATATTGTCCTTTCTCTTCCAAGCCTTTCATTGGGGGTAAGCAGGTGTTTGTTGTCAACATTTCAAAAGATGTGAAATAAAGTGCGCGAATCTGTAATAAAACGTCCCTCACAGAGCTCCGGAGGATGAATAAAGGCCCCCCGTAGTGAATCCATGCGTTTTTGTAAGATAAACATCCAGATTTCAAATGTAAACACTTTTTAATAAGCTAAACATTTGAATGGTAGTGTAATTTAATAAATAACTTGATTCTGTTTTCTTTTTGAGGTAGGGCTATTGAGTTACTTTAGCTTTATATAAAAGTAAAGAAGTCTAAGTAAACATTTGTTCGTCGGCATATTTGTTTGAAGTAGGGATGTGTTGGGTTACAGTGCTAGTGTGTGTGAGTTGGGAGGGTGTTTTTATTAGTGTGTGTGTGGTAGGGAGGTGTTTTGTGCTCAGACAGGTGTGTAATAGGTGCATGAAAGCATCATGTTACACACACCTTTACACACGATCACTGCTGACTTGAAAAAGCGAGAGAGAGAGGACACATATCACACATTGAGCTGTAGTGAAGGAGGGAGGAGCAGATGTGCTGATAGAGAGATGCTCTTAGTAGAATTGTTATTTCAGATTGATGTGTTGAATAAATAAAGTGCTTCATCCTTTCCTCTCTCCCTCATTCCATCCAGCCGATGAGTGGTATCAATCTCTCCCCCAGCATAATGAAATACCCTCTCCCATCATTTCACACACACACGCACACACACACACAGACTCTTTTGGTTCAAGTTCAATCTGATTATGGTCTGTCTAAATATTTTGCCCTACAGAGATATAATATGAAGATGTCTGTCCTGAGGAGCCAGAGAGAGAGAGAAAGAGGGAGCATGAAGAAGGGAGGAGTAATGATGCTCAGTGAGTGATAAAAAGAGACTCAACATTCCCCCGAGGACTAAACACACACACACAAACATATTGACTTTTACTATCTAACACAAAAATTTACACAAAAACATTATTGTCACAAGCCTCACAGCAATAACAGTTCAAATTCCCACTTGTGCACACACTCTTTAGGGTAAAGTTGTTGTGGAGATGATGAGGATATGATAAGGTTATTGAGCAATTGGTGTAGACGGGGGCAAACAACAGCAAACCGGAAGTAAAAATCATTCATTTTCTTCATAGAGAAATTGATTTTTGTGATAACACATAAACCTTTCCAGACAGACCTACCATGAGCTCCAAGGTTATTAATCGATGGAGTAGGCCTACATCTCTGAAGAAGCCACATCAGTGTGAATTGAACTTCATTTTTCAAAGAAATACACTATCCTCAATCTCTATAGACCCGAAGAGAGACCAACCAATCAGAGACGTTGTTGTTGCTGTGGTAAATAAGCTCAGCAGTGACTGTTTACTCCCAATGCAGCTTTGTGAAATATAAATATTTGAATACATTTTAATATTGATTTATTTATCTATTTATGACTTATAGTCAATAGTTTGTAAGCACATCACAATAATCTACAAGTATAATCCGCATGACCCCAGTCCATCAATTAACATCTTGTGAAGTGAGATGTAGGCTGGTGTTTGTAATAAACAAACCCATCAAGACATTTTTAACTTCAGATCTTTGTTTCTAGACAAAATACGAGTCCATAATCCATAATAATGCTTCCTCCAGTGAAAAAGTCCATCTTCTGTTGTCCTCTCATCAAAATCCTCCGACATATTTGTTTAGAAGTGTTTTGGACCATTTTTACTTGTAAACAGTGCCAGATCGGTACATATTTCTCTCCTGATTTAGATGAGATGGAGGTTTCACTTGAGAAAGCAATATTATGGATAAAAGACTTTTAAACAGAAGCAGTGATTTGAAATGAAAAATGTCTTGATGGAATAAGCATGCAGATTTTCCCTTCACAAGATGTAAACTGATGTGGATTACTTATGGATTATTGTGATGTTTTTATCAGCTGTTTGGCCTCTAATTCTGACGGCACCCATTCACTGCAGAGGATCCATTGGTGAGCAAGTGATGTAATGCTAAATTTGGAGTTAAATTTAAATTTCATTCCAAATCTGATTAAGAAACAAGCTCATATACATCTTGGATGACCTGAGTAAGTTTTTATCAGATTTAAATTTGTGGGGAACTATTCCTGTAAGTCTTGCACCCTTATTCTATTTCCCAAATTTTCAAGAAAGCTTTTATGCCTCAAATCAAATATTTATTGAAGATATTTTAAAATGCTTATGGAGAAAATGAATGGAAAAAAACTGCACTGCTGAAAACGTGGCCAGTCCCTGTAGCTACCCTTGAGGAGACCTCTCAGTCACATCTGTTGTTTTTAATATAAACCGATGCTCAGTTTAACTGGATCAGCACTTCTCAACCGGCTTTGCTTAAGGATGCAGATTTTACATTAGACACAAATAACAGGGTTGAGAACCACTAACTAGACACTAGATAATTAGACATGACATGATGCCTAGGGACATGGTTCAAAATCAGTTTTCTTTTTATGCAATTTATGCATTTGTTCTAATTAAATTAAATTGAAATCTTAAAATTTTACTTAAATCCAAACATTGAAATGTATTAGTATTACCATGAGTCAATAAGTGAATATTTATATATGAACATGTAAATATAAGTGGTGTTGAGGAAAGTTACTTTTAAAAGTAATTCATTTCAATATTGCATTACTCCATAAAAAGTAACTAATTGTGTTACTTAGTTACTTTTTATAGAAAGTAATGAGTTACATTACTTTTGTGTTCCTTTTTTTCATCTGGGGTGGGTTTTAATGTTTGTTTTTTATTTTTTTATTTTATTTTTTTAAACAAAAAAAAGTTTTGTTTATTAGTCTGGTTGAATTTGAACATTTAAAGTCGGCAGCAAAGACATTGGTTAATAAAATGGCATTAAATACATAAAGGATATTTGTGTTTCTTAACATATATAATTATTGCAAGTTTGTATCATATTCTGAGTTTTCATTTCACTATTTTTATTAATTTTTAGGAATACTGAATCTGTCTTTGTGCAAGTAAGATGAATAAATACATGTTCACATTTAGTCTAGAACTACAGTAGCATGCTCACACAACGCCTCTGCACTTACTCCCGATTTCTCTCAACATGTGGACAGAAGAGCTGTCAGCCCATAAATAGATAAACAAAGTAACTGGGGTTTCTTATTTGAAAAAAGAATTCAGATATTTTCTTGTAAATTAAAGAGTAGTGCATTACTTTTCCAGTTACTTGAAAAAAAGTAATCTAATTACGTAACTTGCATTACTTGTAATAGATAACACCCAACACTGAATACAAGCATATTGACACTGTTGTTTTCTAAATGTTTTTTAAACTTTATAGTGTTTTATCAAAGTTGTAAAAAGAAATACGCAATATTACTGGAGTTCATTTTACAAGAAAATGCTTATAGGGCTAGTTCACCCAAAAATGAAAATTCTGTCATTAATTACTCACCCTCATGTAATTCCAAACCCGTATTACCTTCGTTCATCTTCTGAACACAAATTAAGCTATTTTTTGTGAAATCCAAGAGCTTTTCTGAACCTCCATTGACAGCAATGCAACTGAAATGTTCCCAGATGCAATAACATAGCAAGGATATCGGGAAAACATTTGTTTCAATGCACTGTTTCAAGTGCATTTATTTTGTTATATTATTTTGTATATAGTTAGTTAATTATTTTGCTTACTTTTTTTCCAATGTGAAAGTGACCTGCAAACCATTTTTAGTCTCTATTTTTCTAAAGACATTTTCAGAAATGTCATGCCTACAGGAAAACCAAAAGCACACATTAAACATTACAGGATCCTGGCATCATTAATTTCTCTCATTAAGCCTCATTGTATCTAATAAGAGTCTTGGTGTCAACATCCCTGCTGTGTTAGAATGGCCCTCTGCAGACACTTACCATATCACAACAAACCTCTCGTTCATAATCGCATAAATGTCACCGGCATAAACAGAAACGGACTGAAGTTCGTCTTCAGAGCTCGTCAAACTCTCAGACGTGATGTGATCTGTCTGAGACGTGGCAGGATTGAGGTTGACGTTGAGTGATTGTCCAGTATCTGCCACCTGCCTGGAGCTCTGAACCTAATTCACGTCTTTTTTTCCCTTCGTGTCACCCTCTAATGAGACTGCTAATGACTAACACCTGTCTAACAGTCCATCCCGATCCGAGATCGGTTTCTTTTGCTCTGTGTCTAATCCCATCACTAAGAGCCTCCATCGGTGGATCTCAGATCAGTACTTGCTATTTTTCTCATTCGATAGCAGCATGAGCTCAGATGTGTGTTCCAGCTGATTAAATTCTCTTTCAAACATGTGAGAATGTGCTTTAATGGAAATGGTTTGGAATAAAAGGCGGTGTTTTGTTGCAGACAGTTGTGCTGCGGTTTGGCGTGACGTTCACAGCGTTGACGGAGGCCCAGGGGAAGAGCTCTATTCACAGCGAAGCGAGGTGGACACTGTTGTGCTGGATGAGGGAACAGCGGGAGGACTGAACTCTGAAGCTCTGTGATTGGTTGCCAGGCCAAAGTTTAGTGCTGGTGTGCTGCAGAATGAAAATGAGTGTTGGGTAAGTATCAATGTGTTTTAGTTCTGTGTCTGGAAACAGAAAAATGCTGTCTTTGTAGAGGTAGGAAGCAATTTTGGATTTTGATATTTGACTGTGATATCCCACAATCCTTACAGTGAGGTTTTGCATTTGGTGGAAATAATTGAAATGGCGTTTGATGGAGCGGTTAACAGGAGTAGATTTATTTATCATTTCTGTTAACTTATGACTCCATTTATAGTGAGAAATCAGCAGTGAGGTCACTAAATGTTTACGTGGTCTTGATTGAAGCTCACTTGAATTTGATCTAGATCATTAGACATGACATATAATGGTGCCTTGGAACCCAGTCTGAAATGCTGACAGAATTTTTTTTTCTGTGTGAATAATCCCTTTAAGGCAGGGGTTCTCAAACCTCCCCATGAACTACCCCCAGAACTGCACGTTTGGTATGTGTCCCCCTATCTGACACCCACTTCAGGTCTCGCAGTCTTCACTGATGAGCTGATGAGTTGAATCAGGTGTGATAATTGAGGGAGACACACAAAATGTGCAGGGCAGGGGGTACTCCAGGACAGGTTTGAGAACCAGTGCTTTAAGGCATATGCCAAATCCCACTTGAGGGAATTACCTGTTACACACTCAGACAGAACACACACCTGTAGAAATGTACGCACACACAGACACATCAAGAAAGCAAACACACAGCAAACACTTTACACCGCTACATCGTCTTCTCTTCTGTCTTCTGCCGCAGTCTGAACTTCCCTTGGAGCCTTGGAGACAAAATGTCCTATAAAATAGAGCAATTTGTGTGTGTTAGTTGCGTTTAATGTTTATTTTATCATCCTCAGGGAAAAATTACATTTGAAGAGTAAAAAAAGAACAAAACCAAGTGATGTGCGCTAGAAATTTAATTAGGCTGAATCTGTGTTTGTGTGGCTTGTGCAGATGTGCAAGTGTGTGTGTGTGTGTGTGTGAGACACTTGTATAATGGCTAGATCAGACACAGAGACAGGGATTCAATTACTGCGGCCTGTTCTCACTCACACCCCCTGGCGATACACCAGCTCTCATTTAAACACACACACACACACATACATTACTCATTACACATTACTCACAGCTCTGTAATATTGCAGGAAACGTAATATATAGCTCGCTGTACGACAGCATAAGAAAATAAAACAAACAGAGAAAGCGCACAAATAATCTGAAGAGATCAATCGTCAAACCCCAGCGGAAGAGAGCGAATGATCGGTGTATTGGAAAGCAATCTGTGAGCTTTTTGTAATTATGATTATTTATACAGGCCTTTAACTTTGTATTGTGCCCAACATCAAATGAATATGACAATCGATCGCGTGGATTCCTCTGCAGGGCGCACATTTCTCATGGCCTACATTTCTCCTCATCCTCTTTCTCTGGCTCTTGCTCTTTCTTTAAAGAAAACACCCACCCACAAGCTTACACGTGCACACACACACACACACACACACACATCATCATCAGTGCAGTTGATGCTATTTTAATGGTAATGTGTATAATTTCTGTTTTACTAGCTTTGCCAAACAGAACTGTATAATAATTAGGGTTGCACAAAATAACTACCATATCGGTAACTAGTTGATATTAAGAATTTTTTAATATTGAGGCATAAAGCATTTAAAATAAATAAAATTATTATTATTAATATTATAATCAATATCTATCTATCTATCTATCTATCTATCTATCTATCTATCTATCTATCTATCTATCTATCTATCTATCTAATACACATAATTATGAGCGCAAATGTAAATTTAGCAATTTCTTTTAAATTACAAATGTCAGATATTTGTTGTAATTACTTATATAAAATCATAGCAATTAAATAATAATAATGTCATTTAATTTAATTTTATGATTAATTTTTCATATATTTACACATTTATTTAAAATTTTATTTTAATGTAGACACATTTATGTAGAATAATAAGAAATATTTCCTTTATTTACATCTGATTAATTTTAATTTTCTTTTCTTTTTTTTCTTTTTTTTTTTTTGGAGAGAGAGTTCTATTTCGTATTTTTCCCTTTCTGAGATATTTGTTGTTTAATATACAGCTATGTGCAGCAGGATTTTAGACCAATGGCATTTGACTGTGGGCGGAGCTTTCCAGTGTGATGCTGCACAAATATAACCTCAGCAAAATATGAATATGAAAAGGGCTGTTTGCAGCTGATTAGGATCAACTCTGATTTAAAAAGACAAGAGTTTTTATCTCTTTTCACTTATCGTGTGGTTCGGTTTTCTTCTCTTGTTTCTTCTCACTGGTGCTGTTTTCTCTTTCTGGCTATCTTTCTCATTTAGTTTTCACTGTGTTTCATATTTCATCCACAGGTCTTACTCGAAATCTCTGCCGCAGGGATAATCCAAAGCAACACATATGCAAACCCTCCTGAAATCTCTGAAAAAATATATACGGGAGTGCAGATTTGGTCCAAGGACATCACACACACACACACACACACACACACAATGAACCATCGGCTGCTGTTTATCAATCCTCAGTGCTGCAGGTCTGACAGCAGCTACACCTCCATCTCGAGCTGTCAGCTCTAACACACCACACCATCTGATGGAGAGAGGAAAACAGGTGAAGAAGGAACAGGAGGAAGATAACATAGATAGCATGCTAGAGGTCAGCATTGCTGGTGTTGCTTGACATTGTAGGTGTCTGGTATCTCAACATTATTCCATCAGCTGTGTTTGCTAGAGTTTATTCCTCCAGTGTTTCGACGTAACCCAGAGGAAAATTCAGTTGGCCTGAGGTTGCTTTCTCACAGATAGCTCAGTTATGAACTATATTCGCTGTTTGCAGAAAATTGTAAATCTCATTTCTGTAGAGATTTGACATCAACGGCAAAACATTATTGGATCTAGTGTAACATATACAAGATTTGATGATGAAATGATTTTTCTTTTCAACTTGGTCTCAGATGTTTCTTTAAAAAAAAAAAAAGACATATAAGTAGAATTTTAATATTGATGGAAAAAAAACTATAAATGTAAAAAATTTAATAATATATAAATATATATCATTCAGTTCTTAATCTAATTAAGAACTATTCTTAATCTTAATTTCAGTTCTAATTTTTGTTCTATTCTATTGGTTCTCAAGTCATAAACAGTTTAGATAGTGAAATCATTTTAATATTTCTGTGATCTTTATATCTTTTCTGGTTGCAGGTATTTCTTGACAAATAACAGAGGTACAATTTTAATATTATGGAGATTAAATAAAATGTATAAAATAAAATGTCAATTCTATAATATTCTATAATATAATTCTTTAACTTTAAAATATGTTTAATTATATACATTTTATTTATTTTTTAATTCTTTAATCTCATTTCCATTCCAATATAAAGATGCCGTAGTTGTTTTGAAATCAACAACACAATACTATTGATTCATATATGACATAAAATATTTCATGATGAAAATAATTTTTGTGTGAATTAAGTATAAAGTTGGTCTCAGTTTCGTATAAAATTTTAAATATAAGTAGAATTGTAATATACTGTGGATGAAATAAATATGAATATTATTTAAATTTAATTATACATATTAACACTTAAATCTTATTTCTGTTGAAATATGTTGCATACAGATGTGTTATAAACTGAATGTGGATAGTGTAGCTTAGATAATTTGGTTTTGGGAGAATTTGACGAGATATTTGAGTTCAAATTGAGATCTCTGACTTTAGATCGCAGGCTTTGATGTCTTAGCAAATCTGGGAGCAATCGGAGACATTAAGATCTTCTCAGTCTCTAAAAGAGACCCATGTGAGATTACTGGGTCCTTTTTCTCAAGAGAAATATTCCTCATGTGCTCTCCTAATCTAACCAAGAGATGCCATTGAGATATTAAGGCACTTGTCATCTCCGTAAGGAGAAATCAAAGAAAGAAAGAAAGTAAAGCAGAAGTGATCAAATGGATTTGGTTATAATAGAACGAAGAGGAAGGGCAGCATTTCTGTTCAGATCAGAGCAGAAGTTTGAGGCGTATATGAGAGTGATGAAGTAGAATCATGACCTTGAGATAGCGAGCTGCATCAATTATTCACCTCAGTAAAAACACACCGAGAGATTTGCTGTACGTTAGCTGCTCTCAGTATCGACCTCTAACCCCTGCGGTGTGCGTCAGGACGACTTACTGGTAAACAGCCACGCACTCGGCCAGTGTGTGTGTGTGTGTGTGTGTGTGTGTGTGTGGGAGCCAATCTGTGTGATGTGACAGTGTGTCACGGGTGCGTGTGTGCTGTGGGAACACGTGTTTGTGCTTGTGTCCATGAGAAAGGTTTTGTCTAAAGTTTCTGAATATAATCAGGTGATGCTCATTTCAAGGTCTGTTTTACCTTTTTTGTATAGTGGCATAATTTGACAGTTATGCTTCCAGATTTTGTACTTTTAAATAAATTTGCAACTCCCATTACTCTTATATTTATATCTTTAGATTTTTATTAATGTGAAATATTAATGAAAATTAACCTATTTAGACATTTTGTCAAGCTTTATTGTCCAGTGTGCAAAATACAATGAATTTCTTAATAGAATGGGTCTTTAAGACAATAAACATTTGTACTGTATATTAGTGCACACTAAATAAAATACAAAATATTATGCCAGTTATAAAGTGAAAAAATACATTTATTTCATGCTAAAAATACTACAAATACATTTACATATTTATGTACTTAATAAAAATGATATTCAATTGTTACTCGACTGATATAGTCAAAGTCTAAATTGGAACAACTAATTTTCTACTTGATGCACTTTAATTGAACTAAAGTCCAAATAAATATATACTGAAGTATATTTGATTGTGCTAAAGTGGAACTATTGCAAGTATGCTTAAGGTACACTTTAAATATTTAAAGTCCAATACTATTCATAAGATCATACAGTCCTCATCAATAGTGACATTAAAACACATTTTAGGCTTAATATTAAGAAATGTGCATTGTGCACAATCTAGAACTCCAAATAAAGTTTAATTATAATTTTTATATCATTAAGTCTTGAGCAACATGTCAGTAGATATGTTAATAGATTGGAACTATAAATTTATTTTAAATATATTACTTTTTTTACTAGGGATATAATAGTAAATATAGTATAACATTACAATAAAAGATTAAATATTTACAAAAGAAATATGAAATGTAATATTATGTATATATAGGGTGAAGTATGACCGGGACATTTTCTTGACAGGGTTTGTGACATTCACCCAGGCTCTCTTCTCTGACAAGAGGAATGGTTTGCTGAGAGCCTGTGTGATGTGTATGTGCCCACAAATATTATGGTTATATAAAGTCTCATCTCCTCAATGATCAGGCTTATATGAGCAAAAGTGACGACAAGAAAGAGACAGAGATAGAAACTGATGGAGAATTTCCAAACATGAGAGATGGATAATGTGTTTTATTCAGAAGCCCATGATTGACAGTCCATTTACCTCTTAAAGTACTTGAGAACAGTGAACGTCTCCGTCCTGATTGTTTCTCCGGAGAGGAATCTAAGGAGAGCCGTGTTCCTCCATTTCTCTCTCTACTCCCATCTTTTCACTTAAAGTTTCGCAGAGGCCTGGAGATTGACTCCTGTTGTGTCAGAGTGAAAAGCATGTTCTCCGAAAAGCTCATCATCCCATCCAGGAATTATGTGAGTCATCCGCAGGTTCTTGAACACACTGCTTCTGATTGCATCCGCTCCTTTAAAAGATTACATCCAAATTTTCAACCTGTCCCGGATTGTGTAAAAATGGCTGGAAAATAATTGGCTGCAGCTTGCCATGTGCTTTTCTCAGAATAGCTAAAAATATTGCAGATTTTATTATTATATTCTAGCATAGAATATTACAGTTTACACACCTGCTTTATAGGATATACGTTACTGTAAATTGAATTGCTTTAAATGTTCCCTGAAATTATTTTATCCTACAATTACACAAAATGAAAAGGAGTGTTGTCATTCTTAATTTCACTTATTTTAAACTCATGTTTCTTATTTAATTAATGACATTTACATTTTAGTGCAGGATTTCCAATTGCATTTGACATATTGCACAAATTAGAATAAAAAAATTTGTTTTCCAATCTATTCTTTATTCTTTTCTATCTGTCTATAAATATTTGGTAACATTTTAGTATAGGGTCCAATTCTCACTAATAACTAGTTGCTTATTAGCATGCCTATTATTAACATATTGGCTGTTTATTAGTGCTTATAAAGTACGTATAATGCATGACATCCATAATCCTACCCAATACCTAAACTTCACATCTACCTTATCAATTAATAATAAGCATCAAATTAGGAGATAATTGAGGCAAAAGTCATAATTAATGGTTAGTTAATAGTGAGAATTGGACCTTAAAATAAAGTGTGACCAAATATTTTATTTATTTATTTATTTTTAATTTTAAGATGTTATACTATGTGTGTGTGTGTGTGTGTAATTATTTATTGTTTAAAATTTATTATTAATATTTTTTTATTTAAAATAATATCTCATATATAAAATAAAAATATGTAAAATCACCAACAAACTGCTTGTGCCAGTCAAAACAGGTCAGACGGATATTATATTTAATAGAAACTGACAGACCACTGCGGTTATGATTTAAATACATTGAATGTACAGATGAAAAAGCATGTCAGCAGAAATAAGGTAACTATGGGAAATGTACCTATATATATATATATATATATATATATATATATATATATACTGTGCATATATATATATAGATATATCTAGATATATCCCAGTATGTAAGGAGCAGAGAACACTCTCTCTATCGCACATCTACACCTGGCCCTGTGACTACTGCTGTGTCTGGCTGTTCTGTGGATGCAGTAATGGAGTCCTTGAACTTGTTAGCTGTGAACAGTCTAATCCCACATGCTTTCAACCCCCAACAGGTGCTGAGTGCAACCCGACACTCGTTTGTGCAGGATGGAGGGAAAGAATGCTGCAGAGAAAAGAGAACAATCTGGAGAGCTGACAGGAAGAAAGAGGGAGGCCAGTTCTCATGGGGAAAGAGCAGAGAAAGAAACTTCAAAACCTCCTCTGTACAATGAGAAGTTCTCACACATACACACACACACACACAAAAACTTCTGTCACGACTTTGTCGCTTTTTCTTTCCATTTTCTTTCATTTTTTTCTTGTAGGCATGTGTTTGGATCATTACATGTGAGCTTTCTTTTCGCGGCTGCGTCATTTTGTCGCAGCTGGTGGTCGCATTTGTGAGCCGCAAGTGTCAGTTATTTAGATTAGATTCGATAATATATCACAGTAATTGTTCACTACTGTGCAAATTTGTCTTTGGCTTTTCACAAGAAATATGTTTGCCAGATCTGTGCAATAAAAACACCCCAATGACCAATTGAAACCAACCCAAAACCAACCAAATGACAAATAAAACAAGTTTTATATGTATAAATATATATATAGTTTAATATAGTTATAAATATATATAGTTTCAAATGTGTTTTTTATACTTTTTATTTTAAATAATATCTCACTTATAAATTGAAAAATATGTCAGATCTCCAACTGCGTTTGACGTATTGCAGAAAATAGATTAATTCATTATTTATTTTTAATAACTAAAACATAAAATGCATAAAAAAACGATATAGCCCTAATAAAAATGTAGAACTTGTGAATATCTTAAATGTGTTTCAGCATTCAGCATAACTTTCCTTAAGCATTCAAATTTATATGAAGTTGATAGCATTATGTGCATAAATCAACCATTTTCACGGCAGAAGGAAACCCGTTTGATTTTTCTGCCAACTGTATAGACTGAATGTGTCTGCTCTTTCATTATGTACTCCATATGAACACCTTGAAAAGAGCACTTTACAGGGCACAATATCGGGCGATTGGTACGTACTCAAAGTGAGAGGTGACCCCCGATGGAAAAAATAAAGAGGAGAAGAGCGAGAGGAAGTGAGAGCGATAGATCTGATGTCATCTTGAATTAATGACAAGGAAAGAGTGAGAAAAATGAATGGAAGCAGCGCACAAACAGAGTGATGGATGGAGCGATGGAGAGATAAAAAGCTCAGATATGCACAAGGTTCTGCAGATGGACGGTGCGGGTGGGAAGGGAAGAGAAGAGAAGAGAAGAGAAGAGAAGAGAAGAGAAGAGAAGAGAATGGAACGAAGAGGAGAAAAAATAAAAGCAGCAAGACAGATTTTTAGCGCCTGAGGTGATGGCATGAGCGAGCATCAGAGAGAGAGAGAGAGAGATGAGACGCTCTGAAGAAGGAGAGAGTGGCCAGACGAGCGTGACTGTGTGGAGCAGGTGTATTAAACATGCTGATGCCTTTAAAACAGACAACAGACTATAAATTACTGCAGCGGCTGTTATTAGTGCAGCACAAGAGCAGTGAAGTATAGAAAGACTTCAGTTACCACCCTACACCCATACTAATGCACCGAGAGAGAACAAGAGTAATTAAACTACAGAAAAGAAAGAAGTTGAGTGGAGAAGTGCTGGTCAGGTGATGGAGGGATGGAGATGGAGAGAGAGAGGGGTGATAAAGAAGTAATGAAGGGGACCGAATATGAGAGTGTGCAAACGGCAAGAGCTTAGTGCTCATTAAAAACACAGGCCCCATTAGAGAGCAAACTACCCGTTTGAAAACACACACTCACACACACCCTGAAAGAGTGCAAGAGGCTGAGGAGAAAAAGAGAGAAATCAGATTGTAGGTATTGTAAGTATTGTCATACTGTTTAAAAAAAAAAATTAACATCCAAATAAATCATTGTCTCATATCTGCATTAGCAGGCAAATTTACCCAGCCATCCGCAAATGAAATCTCGTTAATATGTCAGGTTTTTTTTTCACTGGGAAAATAAATATTTCGACCCCAGAATAATCATTTTGTCATTGTTTACACACAAAAAAGCTTTTTTCTTGGCGGTTATTTCCAATATAAGGATAGTGAATGAGGACTGATGCTCGCAAGCTTCAAAATTACCCAAAAGCTTCATGAAAGCACCATAAAAGTGGGTCATATAAAGTATTTTGAATCACGTGAAAACTTTTTGTGATAAACAGGCCAAAAAATGTTTTGACCCTAGTGCTGCATAGTGAGTCAATAACCCATTCAGTTGCCAGATTTGTGAATGTATCATTCTTTTGTGTCAGATCTTTTTAATGAAAAGTTGTTTAAGGTCACAAAACCCAGTCAAACTACTTTGGTTTTCGGTTTCAAATGAATTATTCGGTAGCAACCTACATTTCAGCCTGTTCATGGCACAAAGCTATTAAATGAATTCAGAAGACCTATATATAGGTCTATATACCTTCACTTGTATCTCAGTGTTTTTGTCTTGTTTGCCAGTAAAAATATTTAAACACTCTTAAAACAAGAAAATTACCCAAGCTATGAAGTTTTGTTTTCTGAAAAATGCAATCAAAATAATGAGTTTATGCCTATAACAGGGAGAAAAAATACCTAATGGGCTAAGAAAAATATATCTAGTTTTACCTTTGAATTAAGTTTATTTTTCTTACCCCTCAGGCAGAATTTTCTTTTTTTTTTTTTTAACCACAAACCCAATTCATTTTCATGCATTTTTCAGAAAACAAGTTTTAATATCTTAAGGCACTTCCCAAGTAAAATATATCTTGATAGTAAGATAGTTCTGATAATTATGCATTTGATTGTTTATGGTGACTTTACATATATTTTGAATCCTGAAAGCTCCATTCTTCATTCATTTGCAAGTGCATGGAAATAAAAGACCAATGCACACTTCAAACTTTTGCTTATGTATCCTGCCTCTCAGAGTGAACACTGTTGCTGTGGTTACTAGGGTTACTGCAATGCTGGTACTTTGATTTTTTTCAGTGTTTTTCTGGTGACTATAATTGGTCTATATTTGCTGTTTGTTTGTTTTATTTATCAATATTTAATTGGCAGTGTTATGCACTAAGAAATTCCATTGCTTTGGCAAAGCCATTGCAGAACAGTCAAACTAGATCTGAATCCAGACTATTGATGTTGTGCTGTCTCTTAATCAGATGTAGGAAGAGCAGCAGAAACAGATGGAGCCTTCGAGAGACACAGACCGACTGCTGAGCAACTGCTGTAATGAAATAAAGATGTTCTGGAATGATGCCTGGCACTCTGGACACCAGCGGGGATCTTCACAGAACAAACCTCTCACAGGCTGGACTGGGCTGAACCACAGTCTCTCTAAAGCATCTCAGCTATGCTATTGTCATCGGAGTATCGGTTTGTACGGGAAAAGGATTTTTATTTTTAATGTTGGTTCAGCTCTTGGAGATGTATATATACCTAGAGCAAGCAATTCGTTCCCATTTTCATTTAACTAAGCTATGACATGAACAAAGAAAAATAAAGGGCTATTTCACACCATTATATTACATTTTAATTAAAATATATATATATTTATATATATATATACTATATTATTATAGTATAGTATAGTTATTATATGTGTATTATATTTACTTATTATTCATTAAATCTTATATATATCATTATAAATGTAATTGTGGAATGTCCTTTTATTTTTCATTGTTTGATGCATTTTACATTTCACCATTCCACACACACACACACACTCACACACACACATAGAGAGAGAGGCATAAATTTAATTGCATTATAGTACATTTGTTTTAAAATTGTAAAATGTACTTCTGTTTTTCCTTGTTTGTTGCTTTTCAGATTTCACTTTTCAAAACACCTTAAATCTGAATACACACAAAAATTTGTGCTCATTTTTATCTTATATGGAGATAGTGTAGTCGAGATAGCTGAAGTCAGTATGAACTAACCTTTAAGACATGTTCACACCAAGAACCATAACTGTAAAGATAACTTTAACAATAACTATATTAGCATTCACACCAATGATTGATAACATTGTTTATTATATGTTTTGTCATCTCAAGCTCTTTTAAAGTTTGCATGGATTCAGATTGACTGTCAGTGGTTTTATTTTTTATTAGCTGGAAAAAAAATGCTCTGAGATTCCAACGATATTGTTCCTCTGTGTCATTATCATCATAGTTGGCGTGAAATTTACTATATTCCCCTAGAATTAGAGTGATTTAAACTTTATTGTTAATGTTATAGCTATTGTCCTTGGTGTGAACTCACCTTTATGTTGTCTGTGGCCAATTCACACAGATCTACAGAAACCTAACAGCCCCGAATGAACCAGGTTATACAGAACTAGAATGACAAAAGACAAATGGATTCAGTCTGTGACTACAGGTCGATCAGTATATGACACAGTATTTCTTTGTTCTCATTGTGTTCTGTGAAATGGCTCACTTTGACCCCTGTCAGAGGGAAAATTCTGGATCATTTTCATTGTGTGTGATTCAATTAAGGGTTTTAATTCAGAAAGTACCATTAAAAGAGCACATTATGACACGCTTCAGTAGACAGTATTGATAACGCAACTCTCTCTCTCTCTCTCTCTCTCTCTCTCTCTCTCTCTCTCTCTCTCTCTCTCTCTCTCTCTCTCTGCAGTGCAGTGTTCTGTGTTTCCTGTGACAACCTATCAGTGTACTCAAATCTTTGAGCCATGGAGATGCACGGCCACCTCCAGCCCTGCTCTCAAAAAGCATGACTCAACAATCCCGAGCGTCTTTCCACCCCATAATCCTCTGCCCAAGAGACAGCCACCACTTGAGACCAAAGCCATGTTGCAGAAGGTAAAGCCTTGCTTGCGATAATGGATACATTTCGCAGAGCTTTGGTTAATGTGATACCTCGCGAAAAATGTGAAATGTGGACGCTAATTGTGTGAAAAAAAGCAATGAAAAATTTCTACTGTAAGCACTAACATCTGAGACCTCCACCTGAAGCAGGTAAATGCATGACTACTGCACTAGTTTTATGAGAATCTGCTTGACCTTTTGACCCTGAAGGATTCTGATAAACGTGGAACTAATCCATGTAAGTCAATTTCTTACATAAGCCTGTGCCAATTTGTCAGCAAGTCATTTCTGTATCAGTCCCGCTGTACCAGTTTCAGCATTTTCTAAAAATATTCATTTGTGAAGACGACGTCCTCGGGGAAAAAATTGAATAAAATCACATATTCAAGAAGAATAATGAGATATTTTTGTGGGTTAATAAGTGGACTTGAGGGGAAAATTGACTTTTTTTCAGAGTAACAGAAAAGTTTGTCTCATGCAAAAGTGAGTGTCGAATCTAGTTGAAAACCTTATTTATTAACATAAAGTCAGATTTGGTTGGCTAAGGAATGTTTGCTGTGATTGCTGGGTAAATTGTGAATGAGTGAAGCGTGAGACATCATTCATTGATCAAAAGTGACAATACAGACCTTTATGATGTTGAGCTATTTTTTATTCTTGAAAAAGTAATATTAAGTAGCAAAAATAAAAAAACATTGCAAATAAGAAATGTTTCTGGATCATATGACACTGAAGACTGGAGGTATGATCCTAAAAATTCTACTTTATATAACTGGAATAAATATTAAAATAGAAAAAAAGAATTTGTTATAAATTGTTATATATATATTAAACATAAGGAACTTATTTAAAAAGCATTAAAACCCCAGACTTTTTAACCGTATATTTCCTCATATTTCCTAATATTTTAACTCTTATGGTCTTGGGTGGATGAACATTTCATTTCCCAAAATGCATTACATGTAATTAATTTGAATTTAATTTGTCTTTCCATTGAAATGTAGTTAATTAAAATCTAATTCACACTTCTGAATTGAAAAAGCAAATACTTAATTCTAAATCTGACCCAACCCTAATGTGAGCAGTCATAGGTCAATTTCACAGTAAACGTGAGCGGAGATTAGTCAGTTCCTGTCAGAGCAAAGTTAATTCATTATATAACTGATTTAATGTATGCAGGCTAGCATTAAAGGGGCCCTAGGCCCTCCAGGGCCCTGCATTGTGGATCTAAAAGTGAATCAGCCTGCAGTCTGAAGTCCAAATTCATACAACTAATGTCAAGTTTGCACTATTGTCTTCTGCAGCATTAGCCACATGAATGTTTAATACAAACCCAAACATTGTCTGTGCTTAAGCTATTAAATGAATCAGACCATCCCTCCATTAACAGATTAAAAGCTTTACATTGTCTCCTTGTGTTCTCCATCTCTACCTCCCTCCTCCATTTCTCCATTTCTAATTGACTGTAGATGGAGTGAAGTAGAATAAAGCTTCCCCGGGGAACCTGGCTGGTTACAGCAGGAATCTCAGTACTGAATCATCCCAATGTTTACACAGGAATAGTTCAGCCAAAGATGAAAACTCTGTCATCATTTACTCACCCTCAAGCTGTTCCAAACTCGTATGACTTTCATTATTTCCTGGAAAATTTTTGAATGATGTAATTGTCGTGTTTTTGAGTCACAATGAATGGGGACTGAATCTTTCAAGCTTCAAAATGGCAAAAGCTCCATAAAAAATAGTCTTGACTTGTGCACTCTGTTACAGGTCTACTGAAGTCATACGATAACTTTGTGTGAGGAACAAACTGAAATTAAAGTCATTATTCATTAATCTCACCTCCAGGAAGCTATTAATGGCAATTAAGGACTGGATCAGTTCTTTTTTTGTGTGTGAACTGGATCAATCGATTCATTAAAAATCTGACTTAAAAGAATGATTCTTTCATAAAACTTTAATGACTTTCAGTGAATAATGACTGTTCCTCACACAAAGCTATCATATGACTTCCACAGATTATTTTAAACAAACTATAAAAAAAGTCAATTTTAACAAAGTGTGATTGTGTGTGTGTGTGTGTATATATATATATATATATATATATATATATATATATATATATATACATAATAACCCAAATAGTAATATTTAAAACCAAAACTAAAAGTAATTATAATCAAATCAAATTAAAAATCAAAATGAAATCTAAAGTCAAAATATAACAATGACAACGAAAACTGAAAAATAGAACAAAATTCAAAATGCTGTAAATAATACTAAAATAAAACTTTGATGACAGGCCTGAAAGCTTCTCATGGACTGCTTTTATGCTACTTTAATCAATGAAGTTACGCTGAAATTATTCATCAGTGTATTCTTAAAAAGTTCCCCATATGTTTTCCATGGAAGAAAGTAAGTCAGACGTGAGGTTGAGTAGTTAATGACAGTGTTTTCATTTGTGCATCTCTTTAAAGAAAAACAGAGAGAGAGAGAGTCTGACTGATGTAGTCGATTACCTTATTAAATGATAAAACTATCAAGCCTGCCTTCTGGCCAGAGAAAGAGACGCCGCACAATTATAGAGCGAAACAAAGAGAAGCAGAGGAGGGCGGCTGGATTTCTCGAGCTGTCAGGCAGAGACAAATCCTCACAAACACAAAACCCAAACATTCCCTGGTGTAAAAGTTGATGTCTCTTTGAAGAATTATGATCTGTAGTTCTCATCGGAGGGCAGTGGCTCTGGCAGGAGTGTGTTCACGTATGCTTGTGCTAACAGAGATGTATTCTGGGAGGGGAAAGTCAGAGATCGCAGACTGTGTGATTAAACTCAGTGGGACACAGAGAAAACTGATTAATAAATAAACGCTTTCTCACTGGCTTCCATATGCCGGAGAGACTCCACCAGCACCTCGGCTGCCTTTATCAGAGGTGATGATGCTCTGATTAACCCAGATGCAATTAGAACAATGACACGCCCCAGGGGAGGTCACCGACGGCACAAACTCACTTCAGAGCCAGTATGAATCACTGATAATATATGCAAAACATTAAACACACACCCAGATCACAATTAAAAAGAAAAGTTCACTCAAAATGAAAATTCTGTCATCATTTACTCAAACCTGAATGACTTTCTTTCTTCTCCAGAAGAGCTTTTAAAAGCTTTTAACATGATAGGTAAAAAAATGGATAGTCTGAATGCACTGTAAGTCGCTTTGGATGAAAGTGTCTGCTAAATGCATTTAATTTAATTTATTTAAAAGACTTTTGTCTACACAATGAAAGCCAATGGGGGCCAATGTGGATGTTGGACAATAATACAAAGAGACATGTTTAAAACAGCTTCTGTTGTGTTCCACTTTAAAAAAAAAAAAGAAGTCTGGATTGTTTAACTCCGCTATCTCAGATGTTTCTCTTAAAAGCCCAATGAACTAGATATCTACAGTTTGTTTAACACTGCAATGTAAGAGTGGTTTCCAAGGTGTTGCTTGGTGGTTTCTAACTCAAAAGACTCCACTCACACAATTCTTTGATATTCTGATTTCTAGATTCAAATCCTTTTTTTTTAAACGTATTGTCAGATTGCCTTTGCAAGCAAAATCATTCATGAGTCAAACGTTGACATACACTATACTGTTTGCAGGATGTGTTTTATTTAAAAGAAAAAGATACTTCAATTCAGAAAGAATGCATTCATTTGATCAAAAGTGACTGTAAAGACATTTATAATGTAACCAAATATTTCTATTTCAAAATCACTGCTGTTCTTTTGAACTTTCTATTCATCAAAGTATCATGAATCATGGTTTCCACAAAAATATTAAGCAGCTCAGCTGTTTTCAACATTGATAATCAATCATTTAATTATTTATAATCAATTATGTCATAATTTAAAATATAATACAAAACTATTCTTTTAAATTGTAATTATATTTCACAGTGTTGCTGTTTTTACTGTATTTTTGAGCATGACAGACTTTTAAAAACATTCAATAATCTTTTCAACAGTAGTCTAAGGATATCATTTGAATATGATCATTTGAACAGAGTTTAATGAGCAATGCTTGAGCTCGCGTTGAATCTGTTTTGATTGCAGACTTCATGTGGAGAAACATGTGAGATTGCTGAGGTTTTTTTCTCCAGCAAAACCCCTGAGAAGCAGCAGACTTATGCAAAGGTCTCAGTTTGAGCTCCATTTAATCTCATTTTTGCGCGTTCATGCTGACACACGCTGCGTCTTTTGGCTACCGCAGGCAGAGAAGATGACATCTAGACAAGCACGATTGATTTGTTTTCTTTCTTTTATTTGAGATGGTACATTATCATGGGTCACAGAAACAGTGAATTCTAATTTTTACACCTGATAGGAAACAGGGCACATTAACAGAAGATGAGCAGAGGAAAGAACCAGCACAGTAAAACAGGTCTAAAAAGTGACCCAGAGGGCAGTGGTCGAGGAAGGGTTAAGGTGTGTTTTTGTGGAGGGGGTTTATTAAAGGCAAGTCCAACATGGCACGGAGAGACATGCTCGAACCACAGCACACGCCACAACTCCACTCAACCAGTCACCGAATGGCAAGTATTTCAAGTATAATGACTATTTTAAACTTAATCCTGTGTGCTATTTAAGTGTTTTCCCACTTCAGTTCCTTAATGTTCATGAAGTTTCACATGAAGTGTTAAGCATGACTGAGCATGTGCAGTAATGAGGGAGCTCTGATTGGCTGGCTGCATGATTCTGGGTTATGACTGACACAGTCATCATTCAGGAAAATAATCAGGCCCGACAGAATCAGCGCACGTTTCTGCACTGGATAGGAGGTAAAAGAATGGTAAAATGTGTGAAGTTGTGGTCAAGCTACACCAATTGCTTCTATTCAACATTGATTCTTTGTTGATTACTTGATTCTGCCATTACAAAACTCATATTTGGTCAACTCTGACCTGCAAATTTGTATAGTGAAAAGATTTTTCACCAAAAATGTATTGTTTGCTTGTTTTGTATTCCTCATTTGTGAGACGCTCTGGTTAAAACCGTCTGCTACACCACAAAGAATGATTTTTATGAGTATTTTTAACTGGTTTTACAGTACAAATATCTAAACATTCTTAAATAAACATACATTTACTTGAGAAGCAAAGTTAATTAAGGTTATAAAATCTTGTTTATGAGATATTTAGCAAGATGGAGTGAGTTTATACTTAAAAAAAAATCAATAGGGTGAAAAAGAACTTAATTCAAAGTGAAGTGTTTTAATTTTGATAATTTATTCAGAAAACTGTTCTTTATATCCTATATCTTTTGTATAATCTTCATCTAAGAATGTTTAGATATTTACCACAATACAAGACAAAAAAATACTTGGTTAGAAAATCCTTTTTTGCTTTGTAAATCAATACAGGTAAATGTAAATTTAACATTATTGACCTCATATCTCAATACAAAGAATGCAAGTGCCATGTTTTGCAGTGCAGCAAATAAAAATGGTGCTATAAAGAGTGCTTTTATAAAATCGGACAGCTGTCCGATAAAAGTGACCAACATTCAACAAATAGTTTAAAGGTACTGTATGTAGGATTGACACCGAGTGGTTGAACTAGGTATTGCAGTCCAAATTCAAAATATTGGAGAGGGTTTTTTCCACTGGCCCCTCCTTCTCAGACTTGAGCACATGCAGGTTGCCAGATTGACGACACAAACAGGAACGAGCGCACTTGACGATGAATTAAATGAAATACGCTGTGTTTTACATGTTTTACACCAACTGGCAACCCGGGGTGCCAAAATACATTTGGATAAACTGGCAGTGGTCGGGTTTCACAAACCAAAACAAAGACAGACATTCTGGCCCAGAACGCACATTTTCAAAGGAGAATAACTGATGTAGCAAATCATATAGTTCATTAGCACAATTAAAGCCTAAAGTGTGACAGCACCTTTAAATTTGGGGCGACCTGTTTGAAAGCAATTTGCGCAATCCCTGTGCAACCAGTCACTGATTTCACGTGGGCCTTCAATGTTTAAGAAGACTAGAGTGCTCATTGTTGAGAGTTTCATTAAAATGAACTACAAAACAAGACAAAATAAATCTGTCAAGCCATCATTAAAAGTGAAAATACAGTGCTGTGGAAAAAAAACATAAGTGCACTCCATAAAAGAAGATTAAATACAGACTATTTTGGGTATCTTCATTAGAACATCATTAGCAGTGGTGATTATTTTCATGCAATTGATGATGCATTGTGGGGTGACAAACAGTGGGACAGTCCAGTGGGCTCACAATGCACAGCCAGAGGAGAGAGAGAGAGAGCGAGAGAGCGAATCAACATCAGTACAACTGAAATGAGTTTCAGTACGGGTGCCTGCAGCCGCCAAATAAATCAGTGTCCGCATACTATAATAATAAAGATATGAGTCTACAGGGTAAACTCCTCTCTCTCCTCTCTCTCTCTCTACTGCAATCTTCCCGCTCCTCTCTTTCTCTCTCAATCACGCTCGCAGCTCTCTCGCCGGGGTGCTTTTTTCTCTAACCCATACTCTCGCTCTCTCTCCTCCACTTTCTCCATCCCTTTATCCCTTATTGTGTGTTTATCTCTTTTCCTGTCCTTGCTCCCTGCAATCTAGCGCTCGGCGCAGAGCCTTCGCTGTGGCAGGTTTCTCTTGTGTACACAGGCGCAGATGGATGCGGAGGAAATGTAAGACTCATATGAAGCAAATCTGTGTATGGGCCAAGTCGTGGTTGTAATGCAGCACACGCAAGCAAACAACAAAACTGTTATGGTTAATTTAGTGTGGGATCCGTCTCTCCAGCTCTGTCCCAGAACTGGGCATGTTTTGAACGCTGGTTCACGACACGGGTGTTCCCTGGTGGATCAGCTAGCTTAGCCAGACAAGATTATGCTGGTTAACCAGATTTATTAGTGAAGTTGTTCTATAAGCATGAAAACTTGACTTACTATTTTGAGTTTGATATTAGCGTGTTGCTAAGCTAACAGGATAATATGCCAATACACATTAAATACAGTTTTGTTTTACAGTTAAAATATATAAAAATCCTTGAAACAAGATTAAATTACTTGAGAACCAACACAGCATTAAGGTTTTTTTTTTTTTTTTTTTTGAGAACTGGAGTGTGTTTTTCTTACTGCACTGGGAGAGTTAATGAACATACAAAATACTCTAATATTACATCCAAGTTTTTATATCTTATGTGATGTTGCTCAGGTAAATATTTTAAGGATTTGACATATATTTCACTAAAACGCAAGTCAAAAAATAATAATTGTGGGGGAAAAGTTAGACTCATAGAATCCTTGAAACAAGATTACTTGAAAATCAGCAGAAAATATGAAGAATAATGAAACATTCTCTACGATGTTTTACAGTGTATGCACAGTAATTTGTTTGATTTATTTTTTGTCTTGTGCTCCAGTTACAATTTCCAAACATCCTTGAACCAGATAACATTACTTGAGAGACAACACTGCATAAGATATTAGTATATGATTTCCGATAATACAAGTGTATGATGCACTAGCAGATTTTTTTTTTTTTTTTTTAACATAAATGATTTAAAACTCTTTAATATGCATTAAAAAGAAATTTAAGTTTAAATGTCTTATGTAGTTTTCCCGGAAGGATTTTTAAATATTTTTATGGATAAGCAAGTTGAAAAAAGACTAATTAAAAACTCATTAAGAAATCATTTTTGCAGTATATGCACAATAATTAGGTAGATTGAACTGTTTTTATCAGTTTTTAACAGTAAAAATATTTATAATCAACATTGTGTGAAAGTGTAGGCCTACTTTAAAATTTGACCAAAGCAAGGTATTGTATCTTACTGCATTTCAGTAGCCTTCAAACACTAAGTAGGAAGCTTGCTAGGTCTCAGAACAGAGCTAATACTTCTCTTCTGTCTATGCCTCCCAAAACTTTTCTGCAATGTGCATTTATTTAACGCATGGTTTATTTGTTTATTTTTTTTAAATATTGTAATGAGAATCACTGACACCCATGCTTTTGCTCTCCTCCTCCAATGTCACTCATTCTCTGCCTCCCTCTGTTATGGCTGGGCGGATGACACTGGCCCCCGATAACAATTAAAAAATAACAACAGCCATCATAAAGGCTGCCCGCTATTTCGACAGGCGCATCAATCCAAAGGCGCTCTCGTTTCTTCTCTTAATTAACCCTACTGATTGAGCGGGCGCGTTGCGTGGCTCACTGACCTTGCCAAAAAAAACGTTGAGGAGCACGACGTCTGTTCAATCAGAGTGCACCCCTCAGTGTTCCTCCGCATAATAGATCAGTTCTGAATCTGATTGTTAAGTCATGTGGGTTTAATCAAAGGTGCTTCTTGAGAATGCCAGATGAGATATGGGCACTTTAGCTAAGCTTTCATTTCTTCCAGAGAAGAAGAGGAGGAGGAGGAGGGAGGTGAATGTGTTCTGTGGCACTCATGCTCTAAAAACCCATCTGGACGGAAGTAGATGGAGACTGAATCAGTTTTTTACTTATCAGTAAAAATATTTGAATATCCCTAAAACAAGATTCATTTACTTACATTAGCACTACATTAGATATTAAAAGTGATGTATTTTTACTGTGAGTATTAAAGAGTTTCAACTAATTTATTCTTAAAACTAAAAATTCTACTAGTGCAGTAAGGCAAAATACATTTGTGTTTTTTGCATAAGTCTTATGCTGTGTTGTTTTATCTTGTTTCAAGGATTATTTGATGATTTTTAAATAAGTTTTTAATTAGTCTTTTTAACTTGTTTGTCAGTAAAAAAAATCCTGTTTCTGTTCTATTCTGTATCTATTCATTAAACAATTGGTTAACACTTTACTTAAGACCTTTATGTGTAATGCATTATAAAAGGTTATTAAAAGTTATAATGTGTATATAAAGGGTAATCATTATAACCCAATTTTAAAATGCATAGTGATACAATAAATTGATGTGTTATAATGTATTAACTATGGATACAATTATTCAAGAGATTGTACAATACATAATGAATGCATTAAAACTGGCTTTATAATGCATTATACATAAAGGCTTTGAGAAAAGTGTTACCAAATATCGTATCACAGTAACCTTTAAAAGTTTAAAGAGAGAGAGAGAGTTGTTTTGAATTGTTTCCAGACAAAATTCTTAGCAACTGAAAAGTTTCAGAAATTACATTATTAGTGCTGTCAAGTGATTAATTGCGATTAAAGGCTATTTTGATTATGTAGATAATATTGTGATGACGTGTCATATTTCTGAACAGACATTACAATGGGCTGCCACTTGCGGTCCAAGGGGAATAGAATTCTGCAATTCTCCCCAAATCTTGTATTCATGCTACAGACCTACTAAACATACTCCATCAACGGTTGAGAACTAAGTTCTTGATCCAATCCACTACAAGTGCACCCATGTTCTCTCTCTCTCACTTCCACGGATGGACATGCACGGGAGCGAGGAAAAGAAACGAAATTGAGAAAAAAGCATCGGTGTCAGCAAAAGATTTATAAGGAACCGAAAAGGCATGTGATTCTAGACTGTATGTTTTTTCTCTTCGCTGGAGGGTTTGAGTCTCTCCCTGTCTCCGTCTGTTCCTTCCCTTGATCTCTTTTTTCTATTTCGTTCCCATCACGAGTCATTCGTCCCCGTGAACACACAACAAGATAAACAGTTTGTGTTGTAAGCCATTATCTCTGTGAAAGTAAAACAACAGGCACAGGGAGAGGTACCAGGCGACAGGCGGTTGGAAAATGACTTCCTGTTTCTTCCCCTCGGGTGCTAAACCCAGACCGGACTCCGACACCTGCTGTGCGGGGGTATATTTATTTATTTAGTGTGTTTATTTCTTTATTTTCGCCTTTATTACTCATGTTTTTTTTTTCTGTTCGCAGACGTGTTTTTTATTTATGCCCCTGGTTAGAGTGCACAGTCTGTGCTGAGTCAAAAAATGAAAGCACATCGCAGATAGAGCAATAAATGGAAACGGGTTGCATCTGCGCAATGGGCTCCGCAGCAGGGCAGAGGCGTGTGTGTGTGATTAGGTGTGCAGCCTGATTCCAGAGACATGGAGGCGTGAGAAATGGGTAGATTCGAAAATCGTGCTCGACATGTTTTTTGCTCTCGTGTCAAGCGAATCACGGACTTACAAACACATAAATTTTGTCTCATTTCATACAACGACATGATCAGCGACAATAAACACGGCAGGTTTTCCAAACCCAAGGAAAGCCAATGCTTTCCTGGTTTAACTCGCTTTTCTGAAGCACATTGACATTATACAATAGATAGATACATGGCAAGATCATTCGTTCACCATCGGCTACTGTCAGTCCGAGGAGTCGGTGAGTCTGTGTGATTCAAATGATTCAGGCAGGGAATCCCACTCAGGAAGCGATTCCCTAATGAATAAGCAGCTATATCTATAGCAGACCCTCTTCCCGAGAAGGAGAAAATGAATGAATGAAAGAAGGAAAGAGGGATAGAACAGTTGTCCGCTCGTTTCGCACTTCAATCTGTCGTTCTTGTCGTCCCTCGATGGTAGAGTCGAGTACTTTAGGAGGAAGTGTGTTTGCGTGTTTTGTGTAAGAGTGTGTGTAGGTGTGTGTTTGTGAGTGAGGGTTTCTACCCCCAGCGGAGAGCAATCAGCAGCAGGACCGTGAGTAGGAAGTGAGGGATGGAGAGGGTGGAGGTCGAGCTCTGGACTCTTCCGGCCTCAGAGCCCAGGTTAGTGACTGTCGCCTTATCTGAGAATGGAGGGATGATGTTGAACCCTCCTCCTCCTTCGGTTTGGTCTTCTTCCTCCTCCTCTTCTTCTTCCTCCTCATCTTCTTCGCTTTCAATCACCTTTTGGAAACAGAGAAATGTCTCTTTAATGGGGGTTATGCACACTTGTCAGTTTACGACTTCTGAGAACACTAATGCTGAGTTAATGCTTCTGGTCAAAGGAAGTGAAAGCAAGCCCACATGTGCTGCAAAGCATCTCTCTCAGTGAGAGAAAGTTGCTTTATTCAAATTTTAAGTGCAAAACTTGCCAATTTGAAAGATGTTTCTGACATATGAAATAAAATGTTTTTGCAGCTTCTGTAGAACAGGTCACGTCGCTTCTGGTTCAGATCTTTTGTATGTGCTTTGTTAAATATGGAGCTGTTTTACTCAAGATGCCTTCAAAGGAGATTCCATTCATAACCAGTGTCCAGACTGATTGGTGTCCAGATTGCTTCTCACTAACCTTTTGATATTAAAATTAAATAAAACAGAAAAGAAAAAAAACACAAACAGAACTTCTAATCCATATATGATCATGTAATGAGACCTGATTTTTGGTTTGGTCAGATGATGTAGTCCATTGTTTAAATTGTTCTCACACTGGCTCAGCCAAGTGCAACAGTGCCTTCCAGGATTATTAATTAACTAAAAATAGAGTAAAACTAGGGGAAAAATGTCACTTGAAATAAAACAAAAATGTAAATAAAAAGACTAATTAAGACAACATTTCTCACTTTAATTTAGTTTAGATTGATGGCTTTAGTTTAACTAAATCAAAAACATATAAGATATAAACTTGGTTTAATTTGGTTATAAGATATATACCAAACCAACCAGCTAAGGGGTGAATCACAACATTATAAACTTTGATTTGAAGCAAAAAAAAAAAAAAAAGACAAAGGTACAAGGCTGTGTACATAAAAGATTCAATGAGGAAAATAACTACAATCCCATGAAGCACAGCAAATGACAAAATAAAAAACAAAGGAGAAACATGCCTTGTCCAAATACCCACACTTGCGGTCTTGGCCACTTGAGAGTACGTGCGCGTAACAGGAAGTAAGTGTGCAAGCGCGGTGCTCTATATTGAATAACGCTCCAGAGCGGTATCCACAGCTCAGTGTATCCCATCATGCATCATGTTCTTCAAGACATCAAGACTTTTTACCAAGATCGCGAGAGGTCACAGAAACTTTTCTAATGTAAGTTAAATATTAATAATAATAAGATATTACATATAATTTGGTAGTAAAACAAAATGTAACACCTTATAATGTAATATAAAAATAACAATTTCATATATATTAAACTTTGTTACATGGAGTTTTATGAGAAACATCTGGGACTAAATTAGTAGAATAGTGATATGAGAAATGAATCATATGAGAAATAAATGAAACACCTGAGAATTACAGTTTTAGAAAAGTAGGAGCAAAATGTTGATGAGCATTTGTCAGGTGAGAGGGACGGAGAGATTGTGAGGGAGAGGGATTAGGAACGAACGATAAAAGAAGGAGAAAGAGAAGAAGAGAGTTAGCTAGAGAGACAGACAGATGGGTGCGAATACATTAATATTAATGAAGTTTGACTGATACACCGCTGCTTGCAAACACCTTTAGCTAATCCGTTCAGAGAGAGAGAGAGAGAGACAGGCCAAGAAAGTGAGAAGCACATCAAGAGAGACAGATCAGGAAAGACAGGGACATTTGGAGAGGAGAGATTTGCTGGAGAACACGAGTGCGAGAGAGAGTCTAGGAAAGAAATAAATGACAGCAGAAACTGAATTGAATCCCTTTTGTCTGCAGGCCCAGATTATCTCTAAGCTGAATGCTGTGGTCTGTGTGTTCTGAGAACAGAGGATGTGAACGCGGTCCAAAGTGAGGACATACAAACACAAAGACACACAGATCAGAGCAGCATTTCTTGATAAAGTCTGTACGCCTATGGACGCCAAGAGATTATTTGCTTTTCTTTTATGTGGGCAGCAAATATACAATCCATTTTACAATACATAGTCAAGTAAGTAAGTGTTGCTATCACGAATGGTGTCATTTCCTGAAGCGCTAAAAGCTGATCGGCTATCAAGAAATTACTTCAGCTGGATATTATGCTATGGCTAATGCTAATAACATGACCAGGGGGTCAGGGTTTAGCCAGTTAGCTTTAGTATTACACCATTATGCTGTCAAAAAACATTGATATCCATTCAAAAGTAGCTAACAAAATCACTTTTTGCAAGAAATCTGCATAATAGATGTTTCAACAGTAACTAATTTTGTTGGATGGTGTCACTCCCTGTATCTCTATTAGCCTATTTGTCTATCAAGAAATGGCTCTGGCTCAGATTATTATACTAATGCCAATACCTTGTCTATGGGGGTCAGGGTTTAGCCGGTTATCTTAAGTATTACACCATTATGCTGTCAAAAAGCATGTTTCTTTGTTGACATCCATTCGAAAGTAGCCAACAAAATGCTTTTTGCAAGAAATATAATTGATTTATTTGGATAGTGACAATCCCTGAAGCTTGTCAAGAAATTACTTTGGCACAGATATTATGCAAATGCTAATAGCTTGTCAATGGGGCCAAGGCTGGCTTATGTTAACAGTTAGCCTCTAAAGGCTAATTATTTATTTGAACTCAAGTTAAACCACTTTATGTATTCAATTATTAAATTGCACTAAATAAAGATCTATTTATTTATTTTTGTTGGTTGTAGGGTTAGTTGGGATCAGAGCTGGGCAGTAACTGATTACATGTTATCTGGATTACGTAATCATTCTTCAAAAATTAAGTACTTTTAATTATATTAAATTACAATTTTAAATACTCATAATCACACTAAAGTTACTTTATGGATTACATGATTACTTTACTATATATTATTTAGGAAAGTGTTTGTCTTTCAAACATATAGAGCTCTGCACATGACATGCAAGAAAAAATAAATAAATTGTTTGCACAATTTACTAATTTGTTCCCTCGATGTACTATATTTTTATTTAAAGTATCCATGAGATATTAAAATACATATTTTTAATAATGAAGTATCACATTTGTATGTTCATGGTTCTCTGGCATTTGTTATGGTCACATGACATGCAGGTAAACAAATAAAACAAAATTTTTTGTCATGTAATTTGGTATCAGTAATGGATTACAGTTTGTAAGTAATCTACCCAGTTCTGGTTGGGATGGTAACTGACTATCACTAAATGTCTTTGCAAAATACTATGCTAATAACTTTTTTACTGAACACTGTTTCAAGAAATCGTATCTCAAGCTGTGCAAAGTATATGGTCACTTTCAGATACAGCATAAAACCAAGGCAACCACAAGATTGAGGAAAATTAAAGATCTGATTCAGTGACACTGCCTACTAATTCTCCTTGAGTCATTTAAAGTTTGGCGGCCAGCCATAATGAAAGAAAAATAAAGCTGACACCCTCATTCCAAAGCACAATATAATCTGACTAAAGGGAAGAGCAAATCGATATAGATTTAATTCCTTACCATGATTGTGTTCTTGAGGGCCTATGGGTTGTGTGATTATTTCTGATTGAATTGAAGGTGGCAGTTTCTGACCCCACACTGATCCCTTTAGGTGCATGTGGCATTTATTTACCATCTTTGTGTATAGACGAAAACCAAGTGAACATATCCATTTTAAAGTAAAATCCGGCATTTTAATAAGGTCATGTGAATAGAGGTCAGAGGTGGGACCTTTAATTCAAAGCATCATGACCTATTGATTAGATCTAATAAATGGGTCTTTTTTTAACAATGCTAAAGAGACAGAACAAGAAGAACTTGCATTAATTAATCTTGTTCCAAAATATATGCACCACAGTTGAATAAATACAGTAAATTAACAGGGAATGTTTAGAAGTATCCCACGACATACACAGGAAACCAAATTAAATGCAGAAGGTGGGTTTTCTGAACAAGCGTTTTTGTGCTTACTGTAGCGGCTGCAGGGCGACGGTGTGTGACCGTGTGTTTCTGCAGTGACACAATCAGCCGCACATAAACGTCTCAGTTCACTTCTCGAAACCATCAGTATGCTCAAAGCGCAAGGACTGCGGGTTTGTTTGGCTCGTCTTTTTGCAGATCTCATGTATCAAAGGCCAGAATTAACCACAAAGCTATGACGGGAATAAGAATCAGGTTTATCCTGATTATACAAATTTTTTTTATAAATGGTCCTTCTGTGTAAATTACGTTGAGTTAGCATTGCAGCTGGAGGAGTTTGATTGTGTAGTGGCTGTTTTAAGAAAATGTGTTCACTGCTTACTGCGTTGGGTTCAGGCAGGGTGTTGATGTTCAGCTCATCATGCTGGACCTGAGGGGAGGGGCGAGGAGGAGGAAGGGGCGTGGCTTCTACTGGACGAGGGGTGGAGCTTCCCATGTTATCGATGGCATTACCTGTTAGATAAAGAGACCGGGTGAGTTTAAGGCTTCATTTACTTAAAAGGTTAGTTCACCCAAAAATGAAAATTACCTTGTGTTTTACTCACCCTCGAAGCATCCTAGGTGTATATGACTTTCTTCTTTCAGACGAATCTGGTCAGAGTTATATTAAAAATGATCCTGGCTATTCCAAGCTATATCGTTGTAGTCAGCAAGTTGCAGTTGAAGAGTCCACAAGTCGTCAAATAAAGCGCACGCAATCATAATAAAAAGTGCCGCAGACGGCTCTGGGGGATGAAATCCATGTGTTTTTGTAAGAAAAATATCCATATTTCAAATGTAATAAACATTTTTTTCTCACTTTTGCTGACTGTCATACACTGAAGCAGTTCCAGCGAATGACGTTGTGTGATAAGTGACGAATGAGAGAGATCAAAACAAAACGCCAGTCAGGAATAAGAAGTACAAACCGAGAATTAGTAAAGAAAAATGTTGACGGATTTCGATATAAACCAAGAGGAGACAGGTTTTCTAAAGTAAGGAAACCTTGCTTCTTGTGCCCCTATAAACAAACTCGCGAGACTAACATATCTCAAGGGTGGGAACACTGCACATATTACGTGCTGTGACATCCACTGGAACGGATCCGCGTATGATAGATAACGGAAGTGAGAGCAAAGTTTTTATTACTTTTGAAATAACAAATCTTCTTACAAAAACAAAGCGATTTGCTACATGGTGGCTTTATTCATCCCTCGGAGCCGTCTGCGGCACTTTTTATTATGATTGCACGCACTTTATTTGACGACATGTAGACTGTTCAACTGCAACACCTGCTGACTGCAATGATATAATTTGGAATAGCCAGGATAATGTTTTATGTCACTCTGACTGGATTCGTCTGAAAGAAGAAAGTCATATACTATACACTTAGGATGCTTTGAGGGTGAGTTAAAAAAAAGCTAATTTTATTTGCAAAATAAGAAAGGATAATGAAGTATAAAACATTTTAAAACCAATTATACATCTCAGGAAATGTAGGAAATTGTGTGGGTTTTAGTTAATGTCTGGTATGCTTGTCTACTCTGAAGGTTGACGAAATATACTTAAAGTCCATACCCACATTTAGCATGTACAGTCGTCTGATAAAATGGATGAAATATTGATATCATCTTCTGTGCAGGGGTGTATATAAATACATAGCTCAGATCATTTTGTTGAATTTGATGAGAAATGCTTCAGTTCATATTGAAAACTTGGCTGCAGAGAAATAAATATCATATTTAAGCATTGTGTTGATATTTTAGAGCAGACATGCACACTGTTTAAAAGTTTGGGGTCAGAGGAAAATTTTTAAAGAAGCCTTTTATGCTCAACAACACAATAAAAACAGTGTTACTGTGAAATAATTTAAAATAACTTTTATATTTGAGTATATTTTAAAATGCAATTTATTCCTTTGATGCAAAGCTGAATTTTCAGTGTCACACTATTCTTCAGAAATCATTCTAATATGCTGACTTACTGCTCAAGAAACATTTATTATTACTATCAATGTTAAAACAGCTGCTGCTTGATATTTTTGAGGAAGCTGTCTAAAATATTTAAAATTATAAAAGTAGTTGACATTATAAATGTCTTTACTGTCACTTTTGATCAATTTAATGCACCTTTGCTTGAAATTAATGCAGAATTAGAGCAGCTTCAACAAGGACCTCTGCCAACTTCCTGTTTCAATACGAAATATGTCATACACAAAAGAAAAGTGTGAACCTTAAACCTTTTAAACGGGTCTGTAAGAAACAGCAAATCTGTCAGAACAGTTCCATATTTACACTCTTCTTGAAAAACATTAAGATGATGTATAAATGATATTCTGGGATACTCACGCAGGCAGTTGTTGCTGTTGAACATGTGCAGGATTCGCAGGCAGTCTTGCCACTGATTCCCGCTGCCTTCGCAATTACACCACTGTGACACCTCTGTACTGCTGTTACTCACGTAGTTTGGTGTCATGATGGTTCCTGTGGAGGGAGGGAGGGAGGGAGAAGGAAAGAGGGAATGAGAGACAGCCAGAGGAAAAGATCCCATGCCAATTACCCCCAAGCCCATCTGGGAGAATCTCCAACCAGTGTAGTCTATCCATACCCCCTCCGGTTTAATTATGTGGCCTCAGGTTGTCCTGTTAATTCAATATAAGTGGCACACTGGGTTAAAGTAAAACCATGGCATGAAGTTGAACCCAAACTGCTCTGACCAACCATTCCCAACACTGTTTCCCATTTCAGTGAACTCACTCCAGCAGGACGCAGAAGTGCTTGTCATTAAAAATGTAATATTCTTTAAGTACAGACTGTGCAGTGACGTATCGATTTGTGCGTTTTGTACTCTTCATTAAGCTTGCATCCATTTTTCAAGGTCATCTGAGATGGTTTCTCACCGATGAGCCCGGCGTAGGCCTTGAGGCACACGGCTCCACTTTCCCGGAGACAGCCGGAGGAAGAGTAAGAAGACGGCTGACAGTTCTGCTGGAAATCAGCCAATCTTGACCTGACAGACCAGACAAATTTGAATACGGACACAGGATTATTAGAACATACATGTATGTCAGATTCTGACGGATTGCATGAACAGTTGCTCAAATCAGTTTTTTTTCTGATTTATACCATGTGATTTTGTTCTGAGGAATGCATACGGTTTTTTGTGAATGACGTCAGAACGGTTTGAAAAGTAAGGGGGATGTGTTATAAACTTTATCAGTGTTGTTCATGAATATTAATTAGGTGATGTAATGAATGCCTTATAGTCGTAACCTATTTACTGGGTGATAACCTTATTTGGTTCATTGTTTACCAGTTGCATACACGGTCATTTAACTGCTGATGCAACTGTGGCCTCTGCTTTATCTGTAAAAATGCACTAGGTTTTAAACATTTACATGATATATAAAAAAAAAATACATCAATAAAAAATGTTTATGAAAGGTTTATCTGTTGGTGCTGCTGTAGAATAATGGTACTTTATAACAATTTAATTTTGATATATATATAGATATATATATATATATATATATATATATATATATATATATATATATATATATATATATATATATATATATATATATATATATATATATATATATAAATATATATATATAAATATATATATATATATATATATATATATATATATATATATATATATATTAATTCATATTTTGAATTGGCTTTATAATATATTACAAGTGTTATAATATAAATAGTTAAGTGTTCTTAATAGAAAATAGTTAAGTTGCGTAAACTATTTTATCCTATTAACAATTTTTAATAGCTTTGGTTGACAACAACACAAAAATAGTGACTTTTTGCTAATTAATAGGGATTTAGCAGTTTAATAAATCATTAGATTTTTTTATATCTAATGTTATTTTGTACACTGTAAAAAAAGTCAGTAAAATATACAGCAAAACACCGTCAAATTCCAACGGTAATGGAGCGTAAAACCAAAAACTTCCTTTTACTGTATTAAATAGATTGAATAACTAAGTAAATTAAGTACTTCTGCATAATTAAGTAAAACTACATCTTTTGGGGTTGTGCACATTGGAATTCACAGTATAAATCTGTAGATTTTTAAGCAAACAAAAACATCCATTTTTACAGAAGCAAGATGTTAAAAAATAGGGTCCACCGTAATAATACAACCAGTAAATACCATTTAAAAAAAGTAAATATCAGCAGTAAAAGACAATAAAATTGATAGTATTTTTTATTTTAAAATTTAGGTACTGATATACAGATTAAAAGTTACTATTCATTTAGTAAAAAAATATATATATTATTATATATATTATATATATATATATATATATATATATATTGTATATATATATATATACATATATACAATGTATATATATATGTCTCACTGCCTCTTCTGAGAAAATGCCTTTCACTGATCATATGTGTTCATACTGAAGGATAGTCTGCATTCTCCAAACATTTCTCATTTTTATTCTTGTTTAAATACAAGATGCGTCTAATCATATAATATGCGACCTGTTGTCCCTTCTTCCATCCAACTCAGCTTGTTCTGAGCTATTAATGATGCTTAGGTAAGCATTACTGCCAGAGACATCTGTTTCTAGAGGGAGATAAAAAGGAAGTCTTGTATTTCAAGAAGAAGAGTGGAAATGATCATGCTGCGCTGTTATCAAAGCTGAGAACATCAGATGAGAGTGTAACATGTCACAATCAGTTTCACAAATTGGTTATTTCAAAGAACCAATTTAAAATATTGATTCAGCAGATATTTACATTCTGTTTTTTACCGAACAGGTGTTTGTTGTTATGTGTCCCAGTTCAGTTTGTTGCAGCCATGAGCTATGAACTGAAATATGATTTTCATTTTCAAATACAAAAAAACTAAAATTCAAATACATCTCTTGGCTGAAAATGTTGTTGCATGTTTTATAAAATCCAATTACATACATATCATTTCTTACCTATAATTCTAACATATGTAGTTTATTTATTTATTTATTAATATATGCTAGGCAGTAAACATTCTTTTGAATGTTACTTTTATTTATAACCTTTTTTGTTGTAATCTCTTGATGGTTTGGTTTAATGCGTTTTTTGAGTTGTTGACTGTAATGTTGCTGTATGATTCACATAAGTTTTGTGAACTGGTTTGGCAGATTGATTTAAAATCTCAAATTCGAAAACATGGCTGATTCACAAATCAGATATTTTTATTATGTCCAGCTGCTCACAGATATGTGTCTCACCTGCACAGGTTGTCTTTGAGGCAGTAACTCTCCAGATTGAGGCAGTTGGGCTGTCCGTCTCGCTCCTCATAGGAACAGGAGGGCACAATGGTTTTTCTCCTTCTCTCCCCGCACAGAGTATCCGAACAGGGACAAAATAAGACACCGAAGCTGTACTCCTCTGGAACACGCTCCAGGAACCTCCGCAGGGCCCGGTGACATTTGTGCCGGTTACAGTGGTTCGTGCCAGGTATGATCTTAGTGCAAGCTAAGGCGTACTCAGAGCGCAGGGAACCACACTTCTCGTACAACCCACAGTCCTGAGCTGCTTTCAGACACTGGTTCTGATCCGTCAGGGGAAGGGAAGACACTGAGAAAGAGTAAAAAACAGTTAAAGTTAAGTGTCCAAATGCTTTCTGGGCCTGTATAAAGCAGTATGTTACGCCTTTTAGATTTCACACACACACAGTAAAAAAAAATGGGGGGGGGGGTGTAAATAAACATAGATTACTGGAGGATGTTTTGCAAGAAAATCTTAATTTATTTTTTCTACTTCAACATTTTACAATCAAAAGAAATGGTTCACCCAAAAAAAGGAAATTTGCTGGAAACTCCCTCACCTTCAGGCCATCTAAGATGTAGTTGAGTTTGTTTCTTCATCGGAACAGATTTAGAGATATTTAGCATTACACTTGCTCATCAATGGATCCTCTGCAGTGAATGGGTGCCGTCAGAAGGAGGGTTCAAACAGCTGACAAAAACACCAGAATAATCCACAAGTAATCCACACAACTCCAGTCCAACATTTAATGACTTTTGATGTGAAAAGCATCTGTAAGAAACTAATCCATCATAAGGTGTTTTAACTTTAAACTGTCATTTCCGGGTAACATAAATCCATAATCCAAAATAACGCTTCCTCCAGTGAAAAAGTTCATCAACTTTTGTCCTTTCACATCAAAATCCACCAACATACTTAGAACTGTTTTAAGATAATAATAAACAAAAAAAAACAACTTGATGTTTTGTTTATTACAAAAACGTAGCTTTTTCGCTTCACGAGATGTTAATTGATGGATTGGAGGGGTGTGGATTATTGTGATGTTTTCATCATCTGACGGCACCCATTCACTGCAGGGGATCCATTGGTGAGCAAGTGATACAATGCTCAATTTCTCCAAATCTGTTGGGACGAAGAAACTAACTCAACTACATCTTGGATGCACTGAGGGTGAGTACATTTTCAGCAATTTTTTATTTATTTTTGAATGAAATACTCCTTACATTCAATATGTTACTTGCCATTTCTTTCAGCAATTTCTGAGTAAAAAAATTTATAAAGTAAAACCTACACCTTTTTTCAATGTAGAAAAAACAACTGCAAGACAAGCACAAACATACAAGCATACACTTCTGTACGTCATCACAGTGCATTCAGCTGTGGAGGAAAACACATTTAGTTTTGTCGGATCACTGATGTGCCTGCAGTACCTGAAACTATTGAGGCTAGTTTTGATGTTTCGCTATTTCTCACAAGTTCCAGTTCAATGTCTTCATATGGGGACGTCTCAATGTCATCATAACCTGCAGTACAAACAAACACAACCGTCTGAGACTAATTAAGCTCACCAAACTGCACCATTACCTTATCATTACGCCTAATTAACAGCACAGCATATTATCAAATTTCATATGGTATTTCTTTAATTATGCACAGTCTTACAGATTTTAATAAGAGGTCAGTGTTTGAGATATATGCATTGGTTGAACTGTCACTGTCCACAGATTGAAGGGTCTGGATCAAGACACAGTTCAAATAGAGACCAGACTATTTCTATCACACAACCCTGGGGATGCTGCATGCCAAGATGACACAAACACACACACACACACACACGCTTGTGTTATAGGGTTTTCTCTTGTGGGGACTTTCTGTTCATATTATTATTTTTTAAAAATAAGATAATGTATGAGTATTTAAAGTATTAACCTATTAAAGTATTTTTGCTAGAACATGAATGATATAGTAATTAGAAATAATTCACTTACAGTACATTGAGGGGGGGGGGGGATTCATTAAAGCATATTATTATTTGTACTTGTATTTATGATTTTTTTTTCATTATTAAGATATTGTTATTTGTTTTTATTTATTTGACATTTATTTTATTATTTTTTTATTTAATGTATTATTTTATTTAGATATACTTGTTTCATTCAATTGATTTTAATTTTATTTATTTATTTATTTTAGATTTATACAATGTATGATTTATAAAATGTAGATTTTTAAAATGTATGTCTTTTATACTATTTCTCTTTATAATACGACTACGTAGATTTATTATTTTCATTTACTTTAATTTTTAAAATGAACTTTTATTATTATTTTTCATTGTTATATTGTACTTTGTACTATACTACTTTATGATTTTTTTTATTTGTTTGAATCTTTTAATTAAACCTTTTGTATTATTCTTTTTTCTCTTAAATGGTGTTAAATTTAGTTTAATGTGTCGTTTAGCTTTCTCTTTCATTTGTATGAATTAAACTTGCCTTGCATCATCTACTGTATATGTACAGATCTCAATATCACAGAGATTTAGCGAAGCCATAGATCCAACCTAGCAACAAATTCAGATGCCTTAGCAATAGATTGGCAAATACTGTAAACATTTGTCAGCAAACACCACTCATTTTTCTTCAAAAAGTCATGTTATAATTACTACACTCTTAGCCTTACTCTAAAATGCATATTTTGTCATTTCTCAGGCCTGTTATTTTTGTGTCAACATCCCTAAAGGAGTTTTTTGTCATGTTGTGATATTCTTTCGGGGACATTTTCTGAAATTTCGGTTATCAAAACCTAGGCACACACAGACTATTCAAACAAATGCAAACAGGCAGAATCCTTCCTGTCATCTTGTTCGCACGCCACATTTCAATCTATAGAGGTGCCACATCAAGTGTGCTGCATTCACAATTACGTGCCTTGCGTATTCCGCCGCTGACGGTTTTCATTTGCAGCACGCAGGAGAAGAACACTTGACATTTCCAGTTGATGTGTTTTAAAAGCACTTATTTCTGAGACTGTTGATCAGGCTGGGCCCTTCTGGCCCCTGCGTTGCACTCAGACGCATGACGAGTTTTCTACTGGAGAAGCCTGGGATTAGTCAGCATTTACAACAGCTCTTGATGAGTCGCTGTGGGAACCCATCTTCCTGTTTCATAAGGTTTAATATTAATAAGCCATATTGGGTGGGAATATGGACTCTGAATCAATTAATTTTGCAGCCGTGCTTTGACGATCCCCCGGACGTCATTCAGTAACGCTGTAATCTCTTTTGCTCATAAGCAAACACACGAACGTGAAACTTCAGCCGTGAGACGTAACCAGACGCCCTCGACGGAACGTGGCATATTCTGGTTCCTGCATGTATGCGTCCGTCCCGCTGAGCGTAATGAACAGATGAGGGACTGGCGAGATAAATCACGATAGCACTGTCAGGGAGCCAGTAGTTTGTTTAGTGTCTGACTGGGTTTTATGCCTCCTTGCCATCTCATACACATTACTGAGCACTCATTAAATGCTATTACTGCCTAAATCTAAATCCTCTGGTAGCTCACTCAACACTCTCATTAAAGCATTTTGGCATGTCCTGAAAGAACATCCACTGAGATCTGTGAGTACACTGTTTATGACCGACAGAACAAAGGCAGTCATTTTGAAATTGATTTAACCGAATTCTTTATGCATGACTTTTCTCTGGAGTTACCTACTCCCTCTTTTACTTTCTTATTCACTTTCTCCTTTCATCATGACATTCAATGGTTTGGGAATTGCTGGACATGAGCAGTTAAATCAGGGAATATTCTAGGGAGTCTTTAAAAAAACATGAAACTGCATTAGCAATTTAACTTCTATAATATTTTATAATATAACTACATGTATATATTTACACCCCTCAAAAGTCAGTAAGATCTTTTTTTTTTATGTTTTTGAAAGACATCTCTTATATTCACTAAGCCTCCCTTTTGTTTAAAAATACAGTAAATTGTGATACTGTGAAATATTATTACAGTTTAAAATAGGTGTTCTGTCTTTTAATGTCCACTACAGTTTTTAAAGATGTCTCTTCTGCTCACTGAGCCCGCATTTATTTGATCCAAAGTACAGTAAAACCAGTAATTTTTTAAAAATATTTTTACTATTTAAAATAACCATTTTCTTTTTGAATATATATATATATATATATATATTGCTGTGATTTCAAAGGTGAATTTTTAGCATTATTACTCCATTCACACGATCCTTCAGAAAGAATTCTAATATTCTGATTTGCTGCTCAAAAAAGATTCATTTTTATTATGCTGAAATGTTTTATTATGAGTAGAATGTTTTCAGTTTTGTTTGATGAATAGAATGTTCAGAAGAACAGAATTGATCTGAAATAGAAATCTTTTGTAACAATGTTGTTATCATTACTTAGGGTTAGGGGTTTGATCAGTTTAAAGCATCCTTGCAAAATAAAAGTATATATATATATATATATATATATATATATATAATTTCTTTCCCAAAAATATGTATATACTGACCTCAAGCTTTTGAACGGTATTGCGTTTAATGTTACAAAAGCTTTTTATTTCAGATAAATGCTGATCTTTGGATCTTTCTATTCATCAAAGTATCTTGAAAAAAATGTACTCAGCTGTTTTAAATATTGATACTACTACTACTAATAAATGTTTCTTAAACAGCAAATCAGAATATTAGAATGATTTCTGAATCGTGACTGGAGTAATAAATGATGCTGAAAATGTTGCTTTGATCAAAGGAATAAATTAAATTTTAAAATATATAAAAATACTTTTTTTTTTTTATAGTAAAAACATTTCACAATATTACTGCTTTTACTGTATTTTGTATCAAATAAATGCAGGCTTGGTGAGCAGAAGAGAATTCTATAAAAACATAAAAAATTCTTACTGTTGAAAAACTTTTGACTGGTAGTGTACTTTAAAATATATTTTATCCCTGTGATGCAAAGCTGAATTTTCTGCATCATTATTCCACTCTTCAGTGTTACATAATACCTTCATAAAAATATTCTAAAATACTTCTCTGCAGCTTAAAAACATTTCTTATCATCAATATTGCAAACAATGCTTACTATTTTTGTGGACATTTGCCACGTTTCCACCACAGGAACTTTACCTAGGATCTAGGGACTTTGGACTGGTACACGTGTGTTTCCACCGCAGGAACCAGGAACTAAATAAAGTTCCGGGTAAAAGAATGCCCTTCAGAAAGTCCCTGCTGGCGAGGTGGTACTTTTTCAAAGTTCCGGAACTTTATGGGGGTGGGTCTTGGACGCTAAACATCCTGATTGGTTGAGTTCACGCAGCATTTTTTGGGTTAACCACCATTTATTCGGATCATTTTCAAAATATTACTGTTATTGTGTCATGAAATGTAATTTTAAAAGTATTTCAGGCGAGAATGTAGTTGTTTAAAACTCAAATCTGTGGTTTATTTATTAAGACAGCGCCTATTTAAAAATGTGTTTCGCCGATCTCGGAGATGGCGAGCTCCACGTGATCAGCGAGAGCTCAGTCCTCATGTATCCGCCGAGAGCAGCCTCTCCTCGGCTAGACCTTCTGATGTGTACCGCTGGCTCTGATGTCTCTTCAGTGGTTAAACATAAAATATAATTCGTTTTGGGTAAATCTAACAGATTATCTTTGGTCTGTATTTAATTTAGCTATATGTTAAAATGAAAATAAAAAAGGCAAATTTATATAATATTTCGTTTCATTGTAATGGCTGTATATATACACATATCCCTGAACTAAGTACATTTCTGCAGCTCATTCATGTTTAAATGAAAACGAAAGGAGGCAGTGGTATTTGATATCCTATTTCGTTTTATTGTAAATATACAGAGAGGAAAATAGCAGTAGCCATGGTCAGCTGACTGAAGTTATCAAGTACGCTGCTGTTTGCAGAATTACCGGATTCGCCTCGTCGCTGACATCACACTCCCGAGTCGAATGCACAAAGTCTGAACTACCGAGGATGCACGTCCAAAATCAGCATACTTTGTATTGAGAAACGTGCGCAGACCTACGTCACCAGTCTATTTGCCTAATCTTCCCAGTACTTTACACCGCGGTGGAAACGCAGAAATTAAAAGGTCAGGGGGGAAAAAAGTTCCTGCTACAAATGTTCGGGTAATTTCGGTGGAAACGCGGCAACTGTTACTTTTTTTTTTATTTACCTTCAATCTGAGTTTATTTGAAACAGAAATCTAATGTGGTTTTATAATGGGATTTTCGATCATTTAAATGTATTTTTATAGTCCTTTTCACAGTAAATATTGGTCTAAAAGTATTAAAGGAACTAAAAGTATTGTTCTTTTTTTTTTCACAGACTCCCTAGAGCTCCCTTTGCAAGAAACCATTTGTAATTCAAACAGGACTTTTATCGAAAAAAATAATAATAGGGTGGAACTAAATGAGAACAGATCCAAGTGGTTGAAGAGGAGAAGCTGAAATATAAGAGGGCTTATTGTTGACAACAATCATCATACAAAAAGTAAAAACTCTCTCTTCTGCCTCTTACCCTGTGGAAAACGGACAGTCCAGTAAACGCTCAGGCACTGTTGTTCCAAGCGAGAGCCTCGCTGACACTTGCATTCTTGCAGGTTCTGATAGTGCATGAGGTTGTTCTGGGCATCGACGCAGACCTGCCGCCCCTCCAGACTGAGGGGAGCCACCGCCTCCTCGTCCACGCAGTACTCCAGGTGCCGGAACTGCCGCTTACACTCAGGGTCCACCATACATTCATTTACAGCCTCTATGCAGTCCACAGTCCCGGGGAACACTGGCACCACAGAGGGAACAGCCCCTGGAGGATGGTGAGTAAAGTTCCTTTTAAAATCAATAAACCAAGTGTTTATTAACTATATTCTTTTACCAGTGAGCTAATTGATTTAGCAGACAGCATTTGGCTCCACCCACAGGCATTTGGACACAGTTGTGGGTAGGCCGAGCTGGAATCACACATTTTTTTATTGTCATACATTCCTTTTTCTACATGGCATTTCAGTAAAAAAATCAACAGTGAAATGCATTTAAACATCACAAAAAGTCTTTAAAGGAACCAAGAGCAACTACAACATTATAAAATCAATAGAGAATCCCAATATTCCCAGTCAGTTCCTGAATTTGAATTGAATTGGAGGTCATTAGCAAAGAGGTTGCAGAATTACTCAACCTCATGTTGTTCTAAACCCATAATACCTTCGTTCCTCTTTGGAACACTAATTAAGATATTTTTTAAATAAATCTAAGAGCTTTCTGACTCTGCATAGACAGCAATGCAACTGACACGTTCAAGGCCCAGAGAGATAGTAAGGACATTGTTAAAATAGTCCATGTGGCATCATTGGTTCTATCTTAATTTTATGAAGCTACAAGAATACTTTTAAAATAAAGGTCGTATGGGTGAGTATTAATGACAGAATTCTCATTTTTGGGTGAACTATCCCTTTAAGTAGAAAAACAAAATTTGTTGAATGTTGGCTTGACAAAGCCTTGTTTTGAAAAAAATAAAATACATAAAAGTCTTTCAAGTTTATAGGCCAGATAGTTTATAGTACACTTTATTTCCCATAATACATTGCACATTACATTTCTTTGAACTGCTATTTAGTAATTTCTACTTCCTGTCTTTGTCTCCAAATTCCAATTCAGCTTTTTGTTGGGTAAGGCCAATCCAATTCACATCTGATTTCATGAATTGGCTGACGATAAAACAGACGTGTTGACCAGAATATTAAAAAAGAGAACACACACAAATATGAAGAATATGTAGAACTTTGTGTGTGAGTTTTCTGTTCAGGTCTGACTCCCTGTGGACCTGGTTATGATGAATTACAGTTTGTGAATTTTCATCACTTTCTCTATACTATATCAGAGTTATAATATCTGCATTCTAGACTCATAGAAAACATTCTGACAGTGGCCGTGTAAAAAACGAAGATCAAAGTCTCTTAACTTGCACTCAAGGGCAGAATTAATAATGTGTAAAATAATTTAAAAGAGACCTCTTCTCTGAAGGGAATTTCCCGGCTCGCTATTGCGGGAGGACAGATAACTTAAAGGAGCAGAAAATCTTCATTCACCAACTTCATACATCAAGAGTTTCAACGCAAGTCCTTGACAACAGACACTCTCAGGACTCACACTTCTCAGGCTCAAACCTGACAGACGTCATCAACTCCAGAGACCCTCGCCGTCAGCCGGGTCTCAGGGTGACCTGAGGGGAAACTGTGACAGGGCTGTGTAATTTCATGGCTACGTTTGCTGTTTTTCATTAAGTAGCGAGAGAAAAAGCCTTGCACTCCTGTAGAAGCATGAGACATGTGTTTCTCTTTCTTGTATTTCTCCCCCGACCCCCATCCCCCTTTGTGTCTGTTTTCCTTCGAAGCGGCAGGGGCTGTAATTGCGCTAGGCCTCATTTTAAAGCGCGTGGTGATTGAGAATCCATGGCTGTGGCCGGCAGACTAAGCGTTGGTCATGGCTCAGGACTCCACTACCACAAAATGGCACCTCCTTCCACAGCTCACAGAGCGATGATCCATGCGTGAAAGACCATCTACTGCGGCGGTCGAAGTTAAACGGACAAGTAAACACACTTTGATCTCACACATATTTGACAAACAGTTCAATATTGAGATTTTACGTGCTAGTTTGAATTTAAAGACAGGTGTTTGATCTGCCACTGTTTACGTTTTTCTTCTTAAAGGTGAAGTGTGTCGTTGCACTAGTGTCACCAAACAGAACTGCAGAATTTATGTCTGCTTCCAAACAGGTTTTCACTCTGCCATTAGATAGCCCCGCCCTAAACTCACGCCATTGGCTGAGTCAATGCTGCTGTATTCGATGCTTGTTTGATAGCTCAACAGAGCCAAAGTGTACATTTTTCAGTCAACCACTGAATGTCTGCATATAAAGATTAGATACAAGAAACTATTTGAAAAGTAAGAAAACAAAGAAAACCAAATGAAAGTTAAAATAAAATGTGTAAAAAGGAAACAAAAATAAATGAAAGCCTATACAGACACAGACTAACTAATAAAAATGACAAAATTACTAAAACTTTTTATATTAAAAATACAAAAGTAAAGTCTCAGTTATACTAAAATAACACTAATTTATGTTAATATTTATTTTGGTCTCACTTTATTTTAAGGTCCAATTCTCACTACTAACAAACTATTAACTATGACTTGTCTCAATAAACTCCTAATTTGGTGCTTATTAATAATTAGTAAGGTAGTTTTTAGGTTTAGGTATTGGGTAGGATTAGGGAGGTAGAATATGCGGATGCTTTGTTGTTGCTACTAAACAACTACAGTAGTTAATAGTGACATAGTTCATTTGCTATTACAAAATCAATAAATAAAACTAAAAAATATCTAAAACATCTAATTTCTGTGTCTTTCTTTTTGTAAAACAGGGAAGGATCCAGAGAATGACAAGTGCACAGATGAGTTGAAAAGTGAGCGATGGAGTGAGAAGGAAACAGAAAGAAAGAAAGTAAACAGAATGACAGACAGCAGACGCCTCACACAATAGGAAACCGTCTCAGTATGGAGGCTGATGGCAATCAAACACATGCTGGCCGGGTATTACGAGATATGTGTGTGTGCGCGCACTAAAATCACATTTAGCAAGTGACAGTGACACACACACACACACACACCTTGAGGCTTTAAGTCTCATGCACACACTGAGAGAGAACGACAGACACAGTTTCTGAAGTGAAGCTCAGCTGTACAGGGGAGTGAAAGAAAGAAAAAGGTGAGTGAAATAGAGAAAGACAGCGCGAGCACGTACTGTAAATCTAAGTATCCTTGTGTGACCGTATTTATGGCCAGCGACAGCAAACCGGCTCCAGCTGTCGATATTTGCAGGTCTAACGTGATTAACTAATCAATGTGTACAGTGGTCTGAACCTCTGTGGTAAACCGAGCTCCACTATATCAAGATACATATCAAGAAAACGTCTCTTCTGTCGATCCACACAAAACTGAAGTATCCATCAGCTAAATTACAGCATGCTGCATCTCAGGGCCTAAACCAACAATTTAGACAAATTACTCAAGAAAAACACACACAAACAAACCCTCATATCCATTTAAAACAGTGAATGACTGTTTTTCAGCAAGGATGACAAATGTCAAGGAACACAGAAAAAGCCATTAACACTATATTTAAGTATCTTTCTGACAGCAAATATGCTCTATAGACTTCCAGCACACACTGTTATTTGCTGCATTGAGGGTTTTGTCAAATGTGGGTCACAGCGCCGTATCTATTCACTATTGGTGACACGTCAGATCAAAGCATGGCGGCGATATTATAAGAACCGGGTCGGATGGGCCCGTGTGATTGACAGGGAGGAGAAACGGAAGACAATACAAAAGCCCCGGGAGGAAGGAGTGCACTGCAGGAATGTGATGCTGAGACGGTCCTCGTCGCTAAATCACAGCGCTCAGTGCCTTTAATGAAAATTGGCAACAACATCATCATAAAAGCCGTGTGCAAGTGGAGCTCACGCACACACATGCTCGCACGTGCTCTTTCTGATTCTGTCGCTTGGCTTGAATCTTCCAGGATAGGCGAGAGAGTCCAACACCATCTGCTGTCACCGTGTTTGCCTTTCCAAATCCTGGTTATCAACAAAACACACACAAGACCCTGAAAAGACCCTAAACGTCCCCTCATATGTGATGAAAACATGCCCGGAGGGAAGACTACCTTTTTGTTAACTAGTCCCGTGTGGTTTGTTGAAATGGTTTTCTTACGATTCCTCTTTGATTAGCTAAAAATGGCAGTGTAATTAGGCTGTCCGCCTGTCCCTGGGTATGTCCTTGGCTGGGATGCATTATGGCATATTTTTCTCCATGCAATTAGTATATGCGCTGACGAAGCCTGGTTCACCTGTGTGTATTAAAGCATCCCAAAACATTTCTTAACTTGTGCATTTGGGTAAAAGCAGAAATGAGGAAGAAAGCATTACGCAACAAAAAATATTTTCATACTCAGTATTTTTTTTACTTGGTTTACAGTCCAAGTATCTGAAGATACAATTACTTGAGCAGCAAAAACTGTTTTAGGTATTAAGTCAAAGTTCAAAGATATCTACCACTGGAGTACAGATTTCTCGACCTGTTTTCTTTCAATTAGCGCAGGCTTTGCATTTCTTTTTGGACCTGATATATCATAGGCCTCACTGATCTGAGCTTATGCACAAAAATATTATTTCTGGATGAAAAACTGATGTGCAGAAGCACAGATCAATGAGCTATATGATCAGTCAGGTCCAAAAAGCAACACTTGTGCTAATTAACAAAAAACAACTTTGAATCTAATATTTGGTTCCAATATAGCATATTGAAAGATTTATAAGTGTTTGTTAGGATTTTGTTTTTTTTGTAGGGAAGTCAATTTTCACTGAGAAACACCTTAAATATAATAAAGTGGGCAACAATCCTAAAAAAAACCCACTAAATCAGTTATGCAATTTTCCAAGCTGTTATACCCTGTGTGAATAAAGTCTGTATATATTAATCCAATACGATAACATCAAAATGACCAGATAACAACACGGGGGTTAAGCATAAAATCACTTAATTTTGATAACTTTTTCAAAATAAAATGTTTATTTTGAAATGTTACATTTTTATTTTGCTTCTCAAGTCAATAATTTGAGAATGTTTAGATATTCTACTGAAAAACAAGATTAAAATGCTCATTTTTTTGTAGCGGATCTGCCAGTCGTGTTTTTCCCAGACCTGTCAGCATCTGTCGCTGGCAAATGAGTTGAAGCTGCCAAAGTCCAGAGTAGCGCACGCTTACTTTTTCTGAAACACACCTGGGCACGCGGCTGGCACGAGTTCGCACATGCGCACCTGCCCGAAGGCCGTCAATCTTTGACTTGGTATGTTTGTACACATCTTTCCACCTCAGGTCGCCTCTTAAAAACATATTCAAGCATGCGAATCTTTATGCAAATACACTGTGAAAATTAAATCTTTTTGCCACTTGATATCCGCCAGGGGGTCCCTTTGCGATTTGTGTGGCTGATATACGGCCCGACCCCCGGGGATACACGCAGCACGAGCGAGCACATCAAATCTGCAATCATTAACACAGCTAATAAATAAACCTGTCGATCAGCGCACACATTACAGCGTGTTCTCGTGGCACCGGGGTGCGACAAACACCACTCATGATGATGAATGCCACTTGGGCTACAAAGCACTCGCACATGACACTTGCAATATTGCACCCTGTCGTCCCAGGTGGGGAAAGAAAGTCAGATCCCTCAAATGCTGGTTGCTGTGCTACAGGAACACCATGGAGCTGCCCTTTACCTGCCTAATCTGTCTCTGTTTATATCTGTGTGCGTTTCTGCCATCACATAATTAGGATAATATTCACTGTGACAGATGTCTCCTAACATACATGTATTTGTTGACTGAAATTGTATTTTTAGACCTGGCATGTCTGGATTATCATTCTCGGAAGAGCTCCTGTAATGTCTAAGATATGAAAACTATTATGCTGTTGTGATTCAAAGGTGTGAAGAAAATAAACACAGAGCTGTAAAGTACATCTAATTGGCTGAAAATCTCAGTGTTGTATTTAACTATTAAAAGTACTGTGTATGAATGAAATATAATTACCTATTGTTCAAAGCATAATGATGAGCTCAAAGTGCTACATTAAAGGAGGGTCTCTTAAAGGTCATTTTTGTTTTTGTACACATTTAACAGTAAGTGATTTTACTAGTTAAGCTCTTTTATGCTCTTTATGTTGGTTTTACAACATAAAGGGTTGTGCTATTGTTACAAGCTGCATATAAAGATAATCTGGTGCTATTGGGGATACTCTTAAAAGTGTGCAGCGTTTGTTAAATGTAATAAGCAAGTACACAGATATGTGAGGGAGTGACAGACACATCTGTTCTGCTCAGTGTACAGCACTCTAGAAAATGAAACCCTTTCTATTGTTTCAGCACGAGCACATGGCACAGCGGTCACCCTAAAACACACCTGTGCAATAAGTTTCCATGCAATTGTAATTTAATCACTGCTGTTCTGGCTTTTACAAATGATCTTCACGTAATGGTATGACCTATACATGACACATATAATATAATGCATGCAAAATGTGTATAATACATCCAATACACAGCATACAGTGTGCAACCGGTAGAATTTTTTATGTGTATGATAAAAACTTGTTTATGATATCTGTTGTGCTCATTCTTCTAACTTGGCCTTTTTGTCTATAATATATTGTGTATTGTGTAAATAGTTTATAATGTAGACATCTCTAATCTTTCTATATGTATTGTGTTATGCTCTATACTGTATATTTCTGCCTGTTAACACAACCCAAAAATTAATTATCTATCTATCTTTTCTATCATATTTTCCCTCAGACAATCCTTCCATTTACAATACCATGGTTTTACAATAGTATCGTTTAGTTTAGTTCACCACCAAAGAGCCATTCATAAAAATATCTATCTATCTATCTATCTATCTATCTATCTATCTATCTATCTATCTATCTATCTATCTATCTATCTATCTATCTATCTATCTATCTTTTTTATTAGAATATGTACAATACCATGGTTTTTCTATAGTTAGTCCCTATAGTTTGCATTCATCTTTCACCTCACCTTTATATATGTAAATATAATGAATCACAATAGTTATACTAACAAATTGTTTATGAAGGCAGCTCTACAAAACAGCTTAATATTTTTCAGGCTGTTCATTAATTTAAGTAAATATGCAATGTAAATACTTATGTATTCATGTAAATGTACTGCATAAACACTGCCATTTAAAGTTTGACCCTAATGTGTCAAAATAAGTCATAGAGGCTGTTTCTAAGAGTCTTACCCTTAATGACGAACAGATTTAGAAGTATTCCCAGAAGGATCATGTCGACTGCTGCTGGATGCGCTCGGCTGGACGGTGATGCTGCTGGGGAATCTCGGGGAAGCGCTTCTGGAACCCCCGGATCGGTCCGACTCAGTCCAAGTCACTACATCCATACAAGAGGACCACCGTCCGAATGATAGAAATCTCCAAAACGACGTGTCCGATAACCAGTTCCAGTTACAAACTCGTGCGATATCGGAAGCTTTCTAATGCGTAAGGGGTGTCCGAGGAGCAATGATTTCACACAACAAACAAACGGGGGAAATTACAAACTCTCAAACGCAGCTGATGTTCGTTATACTCACGATCGGAGTCTGTCTAAAATAATAATCCTCGATTTAAACGCGTATCACCGTGATAGAAGCGTAACCGAAGGCGCGCGTCAGATGTGCCAGTGTGCGCATTAGTGCGCATCAGTTTGATACAGTATATGTGAGAGCGACCCCAGATGCTTGATTCCTGCTGTCCCACAGCACAATGTGCTCAAACCAGTCCTCAAACTCAGCGGCGAAATTTACATGCAGCTGCCTCCCTGTGATTGGCTCGGCCATTCTCTGTGGCATCCATGCAAAATCCCTGACCAGCCTTCTGGAGAGCTGGGTCGGTGCTCCTATAGGCTAGAGAAATTCAGCCTGCTCTGCAAGTATCTAAGTTTGCAAGTGAATCTTTCAGCAATAGTGAAATGTTACGGCGATTAAAAAAGTGAGATAAAGGTCAGTCAAACTGTGCTATCTTAAAAATTACTGTCCTTTTTAGGATTCCATCACTCAGTGGTTTTAAAACGGTTCATAAGTTTACCAAATAATAAATAACTTTTTTTTAAGATAAAGAAAACTCTTATTTTCTTCAGCTTAGCATATTTACAAAATTTATGAACATTATCCTATGGTGGTTTTTTGTTCTACTGGAAACCTATTTAAGTGCGTAAAGGCCCATTCACAGCAGAGCAATAACTATAGCCTCCACAGCACTGAATGATTTCATTCTGTTTACTGTAGACGGACGCTGCAGTTTTGCCGTCTGTAGCTTTAAATGCTGTATCTCTTCAGAAGCAGGATGGATTCTGGTTGGCTATCAATGTTTTATCGTTCATCAGCTGGAATAAATCTTCTAAATGTTCCTCAGTGTCCTTATCCTTATGGTGTAGACTCTGCCATTACTTTAAGTTTATAACCATTTATAAACTATAACTTTATCATTATTGTCCTTGGTGTGAACAAATGTTAAAATTACATTTAATAAAAAATAAATTAAAATCAAGCTGCTAAATTCCACTGCTGTGTGCATAGCTATTTCTGTTTAACCTAACCCATATAAATTAATGTTATATTTAATTATAATATTGAACAAACCCAGGTAATCTGGATATAATTATTGAGATCACCCACAAAACAATATTTAACACTGCTACAAAACATAAATATGGGAACAGGCGAGACTTCATTGAGGGAGTTCACAGGGTATTCCGTTTCAGTTTGTTTACAAAACTCCATACAGAGAAATCCCATAAGGGCCATGAGCTGTCCAGACCGTGGATACAACGAGCACAACACCATTAGAACTTTAGATTCTGAAGTTTAGTTGGCAGGACAACAGAGATATACCAAGGCTGTATTTCTGTTCCAATTTCAGGATTTGCGAATGAAACTTTAATGAGAATTTGATTTGTCCAAGTGGTCTGACTTGGCCCAACAACTGGGTCTATAATCAGGAGGCTTATGTAGATACACATTCGGCTGATTACCGCAGTGCAACAGCCTGCACGGTCATCTGTGTCCGTGTGTGTGTGCGAGTGGTTTGCTGAGCGGACAATTATGGCCATTTAACTAATCAGAGTAAATGCCATACAGAGCCATTGCCCTGATGATGTCACAACTCTGGAGTGTCACACTGAGTGCTTCCATCTGGTTGGGCTTTTTAGTGGCCGGAGAGCCACACTTCACTTTTTCTTTTGTTCTCTCTCATTTTCAAGCAGTCTGGTCATGCTGTCCTCTTTTCAAATGCAAGATGCAGCTTTATCCCCCTTTTTCAAAAAGCAAATGTAACTAGATTTTTCACTTTCGAAAAAAAAAGTGTTTAAACTTGAAACTACTTTGAAACTGTGAGCTTGTCAAGTTATAACCTAATAACCATTGTCTGTAAACTGCAGTCAAGATGTATTGGGGGGAGTTGTTAGCTGCACTGAAAGCTTCAAGAAAAAGTAGCTAAATACATTATGATGTGTAATTTGTCCTGAGGTTTTGAATGAACAGTTGCAATTAGGGTTAAAGTATCACATTTTAAAAGTAGGCTAGATGTATACTAAATCAAATAGTCTCTATAACCAAGCTAAAAAAATACAGTCCATAGTAAAGGGAGCTGAAATTGTAAATTCATTCATTTACATGAATTATCGCATGACCCGATTCCCTAGAATGATTCAGAATTTCCAACACTACATAAGAAAGAACAGGCCTTTTAGGACGGACCAGTTGAATAGAATCAATCAGACTTTCTAACATATGAGAAAAAACATTTAAAAATGAATCTGTCTTTCCATCTCAATATATGAAAGAGTGGACCATTTAGGACAAACCGATTAATTAGAACGAATCAGACTTACCAACACAACGTGAGAGAGAGAGCCATTTAGGGTTAAACTGATTTACTAAAATGATGTGGACAATCCATCACTATATATATATATATATATATATATATATATAGTGATGGATTGTCCACATAATTTTAGTTCATTCTAATAAATCAGTTTATTTATATATATATATATATATATATATATATATATATATATATATATATATATATATATATATATATATATATATATATATATATATATATATATATATATATATATATAAACTGATTTATTAGAATGAATCAGACTAACCAGCGAGGACCATTTATGATGAACCAATTCACTGGAATGAATCAGACATTCTAATGCTACATATGAGACTCTGGACCACAAAACCAGTCTTAAGTCGCTGGGGTATATTTTTAGCAATAGTCAAAAAAAACATAGTATGGGTCAAAATTATAGATTTTTCTTTTATGCCAAAAACATTAGGATATTAAGTAAAGATCATGTTCCATGAAGATATTTTGTAAATTTCCTACTGTAAATATATCAAAGCTTAATTTTTGATTAGTAATATGCATGGCTAAGAATTCATTTGGACAACTTCAAAGGTGATTTTCTCAGTATTTAGATTTTTTTACATCCTCAGATTCCAGATTTTCAAATAGTTGTATCTCGACCAAATATTGTCCGATCCTAATAAACCATATAGATTCATTAACTAATGAAAGAGATTCATTAACTGAAATTATTTGGACTTTTCATTACGAATGAGAGGAACATTTAGAACGAACCGATTCATTACGAATGAGAGGAACATTTAGAATGAACCGATTCATTACGAATGAGAGGAACATTTAGAACGAACCGATTCATTACGAATGAGAGGAACATTTAGAACGAACCGATTCATTACGAATGAGAGGAAAATTTAGAACGAACCGATTCATTACGAATGAGAGGAACATTTAGAACGAACCGATTCATTAGAATGAATCTGACTTTCCAACGCAGCATCAGAGAGAAGCATTTACGACGAACCGATTTCTCTGAAATGAATTGGACATTCCAACGCTATGAGGAGGACCGTGTAGGTGATAGTGTTTTCTTCTCCTCGGTCACGCTACTACACCATGAAGGTTTCGCTAATGGAAAAGCTACACTATGACAATAATTAATGTGTCAGACTACAGAACAATATTCTTCGCTACTTTTAGTAAGCTACTCATCAAAACTGTAATGGTTTGGGGTGTTGCCAGGGTTGCGGTTTTGTGCTTGATTGCTAGTGTGCTTGCTTAATAGTCAGAATCAAAAGAGCGCGACAAAAGTTCTTCAATGCATTGTCCATTTTATTAAACATATGTTTATGTTTTACCTTCTCCTGTTTTCACACCGTTTCTTACTTGCAATTTCTTCCCTTCATCATCATCATCATCATCATCATCACAAAGATCTTTCCATTCGTCTGTCCTCTCTGGCTCTCTGTTTCTCCTCCTCTCCACTCATCCCTCGCTCAGCTCATCATTGCTTTACGATAGCTGTGACCTTTTCAGTGGCACTCCACTATCAGACTCTTATCTCACTGCCAGTGTAGCCGAGCGGTCATTTATGAGGTCACTTCACAGAAGTGGACATTAGCGATAATGTACTTCCAGTGACTCAGGTGTCACACTAAAGCGAAGGCAAGCGTGCGCGCACACGCACCAACTATTGCCCGGCATATAATCATCCGGCTCTGTGTACATGACAGAGATGTGGACGTCGTAACAAATTAAAATGTCCGTAGGTGGAAGGAATATTTTGCTTGATGAGAGAAGAGAAAAAAAGAGACAATATATTTTCTTCAGAGTATTACAAACGCACGCACACACACACACACACACACAAAATATCTCGATCCCACTCGGTTTGTACGCTTGTTAGTTCCACTTGAAATGGCAAATGACAAACAATCAGAGGCAGTGAAGCAGTGGCTTACCAGCTCACAGAACCAGCCAAAACAAAACAAACAAGGCAATTACTGCAATTCACACTACACCAGTTCTCCATGTTAAACACACACACGCACACACAGATAAACACAAAGGACTTTGCAATTATAAACATTATTCTCATCTCTTGCAATCTATTTTTGACATGCAAACTAACACTACACATATACATAAGCTCGAGCAGCGGGGATGTACACGGTATATTAAAACGACTAAATCCACTGAATAAAATATTTTCTCATCTTCAAGGTTATGAAGAGAAAGTGGAGAAAATCTCCAAACTGATTTTTTATACATCACTGGCTTTGCAGGGCTTTGATAACCTGAGGCCAAAAGAGGAAGTTGGCAGATGTTTAGTTTACGGCCCGTTTGAATGTCTCCCTCACAGATAGAGAACAACTTTATGCCTCTGTGCTACACAAATGCACACAAAATATAAAGTTTTTGTTTGTTTGTTTGTTTATGTTTATCTCTCACACACACTGGTTAGACTCTTTTGACTGGCAGTAAATTATAGGCATAAAACAGCATTACATGAACCGTGTAACAAATAAACAGTTGGAAAGAGAGAACTAAACAAGTTCAAAGCTTTGTTTGTCATATATGAGTCATTCTATGAACACAATCAATCATTTTAATTAGAGCAGTAAACAAAAATATGCTGGTAAATGCTTTACTGGCTAAAATATCAATATTTTAATAAAATTAGCGTGTATGTGTGTATATACATATTAGATATAAAAATATATTTAATACAATACAGAAATAATAATAACCCACCAGAACATTACCAATTTCAAAAATGGAGTGATTTTCTCTCTAACACTATATAAATAATGTCTTTTTTAGTCCAGTGCCAAAGACAACTTTGAACAGAAAATGAAAACAATTGAACTGAAAATTTTATTTTAATTAAAACAATCTTTTATGTGTCCACAAATTCTGATTAATTCACCATCACATCACTACTGTAACAATAATGATAAAAAGACAAAACTGTAGCCATGTTTAATTAATATTATTATTCATTTATTTATTTTGCCTGGCAGGTAAAGCAAAACATATCCACCTTGTCAAATAAAATAAGCAGGAAATCTGTTTATTCGGTTATTGTAGCTATTATAGAAAAGTCCTGTTGAATCTTAAAGCTAATGAGAAAACCTCATAACCCAAACATTTGGGTTTCAAACATTTCATCTTGTCACATTCAGAATAACCCAGCATATTGTTATTATTATTATTTCAGCATATGATGACAGTACAACTTGTTAACGCTGAAAGCCTTTGTCTTTGTCTGGTGGAAGTTTTAATTACTTGGAAATTAAGTTTCATATTCCTCTGATAGAGTACATGGAAAGGAAAGGGCATGACGTATGGAGTAGTAAACAAACACACACACACCCCAAGCAATGGACAGCAGTTGAAGGTTCAGTGCTGTGGGGTCAAGGGTCTCACCTCTTGGTATTGAGCGTGAAGCATTCACTCCCACCTACAATCCCTGCCGGACCTGAGACTCAGACCCCAGACCTTCAGGTTACAAGTCCAACTCTCTATCCATTAGACAACAACTGCCATTGTTTGTTAATGATCTAGGGCCAAATATGCAAAAGCACAGTGATTTATGCAAGAAGATCAAATAAATGTGTGTAAATGCTTGTTAGTAATGCATGAAGTTATTGGCATGTGTGGTTGCGGGCCCCTGATTAAGGATCTGGATGGCTTGAGGGAAAGTAGCTCGTCCTGACCCCTGCTGGCCGTACAGCCACAGTAGAGCTTTATCTGACCACAGCAGTGTGGATGAAATCCTTAGTCAATTTTCTTGCCATATAATCTTGCTTAGATGCAGAGATGTCCCACAAGCAGGCCAGAACAATGGAAGCCTGTTTTATTCATCTGTCAGGGAAAAATCACAAGTTTGATAACTTAAAGAATTAATTGCACACTTCTCCTAAACATACTTTCATGTACATTATTTCCATGTCATGTTACCATTAACCAACATCAAAGGAACTGTTAACTAGTGTTATTTTAGTATAATTTGGATACTATTATATTAATATTTTGAATTAGTTTTTGTTTTCATATTATAATTTAGTTAAAGTTTTAGTTATTTGTTGTGTGTTTTTGCCATTTTTATTAGTTATTGTTTTTTAATGTCTACATTTTTTAAAGTAATTTTTTGCCTTAAGTTGTATTTAACTTAACATTTATTTTATTATTTTATGGTGGTTAGTAATATTAACTATAATTATCTTGCGAACATGTGAACATGAATGTGGTGTTAAATAACTGAAATATTAACTTCAATTAGTAAATATTTCACGGGGCTCAGCTTAAGAAAACATTTGGAAACTATATTAGTAAATGTAGAAATTAACTTTAACTAATATTAATAAGTGCTTTAGCATTAGTGTCAACAAATGGAACCTTATTGTAAAGTGTATCCTGTAGATAGGCTTTTTCTTGGCTGTCAGCATCAAACCCATCACAACAGAGCGAGAGAGAGTGAGATGGCAGAGAAAAGGAGGAGGGTGGGGTGGAGGAAGAACAAACATGTCCTTTTGAGATAGACTCTAGCACTAATATTGACCAGCACGCTTCAGAAAACACAGATGCACGACTCTGCTACAGTAATGAAAACCCTACAAAGGACCATCGACACGTTTTATCAGCAACCTGAATTAGCAGCGTCTGTTCACCTTGATTGCTAGTGTTCATATGTTTCACTTTCACATATTTTTCACACACACACACACACACACACACACACGCACACACACACACACACACACACACACACACACACACACACACACCACTGCACATGCAATCAGCCAGCAAATAAAAGCATGTGGCACAAAAACTAAAATAAAAACACAAAACATTTCACGTGCTAAGCAGGTACAAGTCCAACTATTAAAACACACACAAATGCACATGAGCTCATAAATTATAAATGTCATTTCAGACTTCATCAGAGGCTCCAGTCCGTCCATGCAATATTTTTCTGCCTAATAGATTTGAGGTGTCATTCATATCTGTAGCACAATTTTAAAGTGATACTCCAACCAAAAATGTATATTCTGACACCATTTATGTCACCCTCATGTGGTTCCAAACCTCTACAAGTTTATTTCTACATTAAAGAAGATGTTTTGTAGAATGTCAGTAATCAAACAGTTTCCCCTTGACTTTTATTATATGGCTACACTGACAGAAAAAAAGGTACAAAAGCGTCACTGGGCTGGTATCTTAAACTTTTGGACCTTTTGTATCAAGTACTTAAAGTGTGCATACCAGTAACATATTTTGTAGGCTACATTTTTTTTTTTCAATAGGATACAAAATACAGTGGAAGTCAATGGGAATTTGAACTGTTTCTTTACCAAGACTTCAAAATATTTTTTTCAGTGTTCCACAGGAAAAAAAAATGCACCCAGGTTTCTAAAAACAAGAGTGTGTGTAGCCTAAATGATGACAGAATTGTAATTTTTTTTGGGTGAACATCCCTTGAGTGAGTTACACATTAAGGTTTAATGCTTTTTATGTTTGATGAAACTCCTAACCTTAGGTATGAGCTATAATAATAATGCGGTATTATGCGGTAGTTTGTGCTACGAGAGTCAGGTTTTAGCGGGGCTGGAGGGAGGAACGCACAGAAACGTGAGTCACGTTTATCCCAGGTTTAAACATCAGGGAGCCTCTAAGCTATGAGCAAGTTGTTCCTCTCTTTGAAACAGTTACTGTTTACTATTTATTGTGGCGCTGATAGGCTTTTAAGAAATGATATCTCTTCCTGCACTTAAGATGGAAGCTGCTTTATTACCTCCTGAATGAATAAATGAACGAAAACATAGCTAGTCTAAAGAGCAAACTAAGAATGTGATGTTAGTGTATAAAATCAACATTAATCTGTTGAGATATGACATAAATATATTTTTGAGTTTACATAAATATATTTTTGTAAAATAGATATGCTAGTTGAAAAGTAAACTGCATGGACCGATATCAGGCAAACCGATATTCAACCATTTTGACATTATCAATTTAACATTACCGGCCTATAGTGTCAGTTCAGATTAACCAACTCTGTCAATAAATAATAGACATTTTGTTAGCAATATTTGTAGTGAATTTTGAGCTAGAATACGTCCTTTTTGTTTTTTTACAATATACATATGTCTTGATATAGACAACCACGTGACACTTTGTAGTGTCACTGAGTAATGACTGCTGAAAATTCAGTTTTGACAAGAATAAATTATATTTTTCAAATCTATTAAAACAGAAAATATGATATTTAATACTGTAATAATATTTATAATATTTCACAATATTACACAATATTATGTTAATTTATATGTTATATGTTATATTATATGTTAATTTATAGCCTATATATATATATATATTTTTTTTTTTTTTTTTTTTTTTCAGCATTGGTGAAAAGAAAAAACTTTTCAAAAACAAATTATATTAAAACAGAAAATAGTTATTCTAAATTAGAACAATATTTCATGATATTTCTGCTTTTCTGTGTTTTTATTAGATAAATGCAGTTACACACACACACACACACACACACTCACACACACGTTTGTTTCTGTGAACTGTGTGGATTTTCCGTAGACTTCTATTACTTTTATAATGTCCAAATAATATTTTCTATCCCCTAACCCTAAACCTACCCCTTACAGAAAACCTGTTTGCATCGTTACACTTGCAGGTAAACATCTTTACAATTTTAATAATGTTTTTATTTATTATTTATTAAAATGTCAGGTTTTACTATCCTTATGGGGATTACAGCATAAACAAGTACACACATGCACACATGCACACAAACACACACACATTTATTTATTTATTTGTAAAAAAAATATATAATATCATACATTGTCACAATTATTCATCATTGTCTAGAAAACGAATTTCACAGCAGAAACATAGAACTCTATATCAGATCAAGCACTCTTCCTAAATGTCAAAAGAAGATTAAAGTTCATTGAGACGCCCTGAAAGTTAGTGTGAGTATGTTTACAGGATGAGTGGCAGCACTGAGGATATGAGTTTTGACATTGGACAGATTGCGTGTCCCTCGGTGAGCCCCGGGGTGGCAGAGGGGCTGGGATCAGCCCTCCATGAGGCGGAGCGGCTGGGGTATGAGAGCGCGTGTGTGTGCATTTCAGGACAGGCTCACAGATGTGCGTGACGACCCCACGGCGAAGGAACTGCTGTCGCTACGCAGCACACATTGCATAGCAACCGGATAACATCAGTCAGATAGGCCCAATTTTAATGTTTAGATGTAAAAGGTTATGAATTAATTAGCCAAAGGAAGAGACAAGGCTCTGGATAAACAAGAAAGACCGTAATATCCGAATACAACTTAATTATAAAACTCCCTATGTATGATGGGTTTTTATCACCTTCAAACCTGGTGCTGAATAAAGCCATCAATCCACAGGTGACCTAACTAGCAGGTCACAATTTCCGAACGTCCAATTTGTGAAAATGAATCGCACAGTCTCTAAATCAAATGAAGTGTTTAATAATATTATCACTGTGACTGCAGTCATTGTGTCAGTGTGAGGTGGCTTTATGACCTTCACTACATTAGGAGGTGTTGATGTGTTTATTTCCATGTAAACAAACTGTAATAAAAAGACGAATTGCACATCTCACAGCCCGGAAAATAGAAAGATGCAAGGGATGAGAGGTGCAGAGGGGAGCAAGAAAAACATATGGTAGTTGTCTATTCTGTCTGTTTTTCTTTTCAGAGAATTAAAAGGCTGTGAGGGAACGGAGGGATTTTCTCCTGCTAAAAAGTCAGAGCTGGAGGCCACACTGAGAACTAAGCCAGGTTCTGCCTTTCATCTGGCACAGCAGCATTTTACACTGACAAACTGTGTACCTGCACTCATGCATTTGCTAAGCTGGTGTTAATTCAAAAGTCGCTGCATAAAATACTGTCTTTGATCACTTTCATGTCATTTGTGCTCAGACCTACATTTTATTGTAACTTGGCCAGAGCTGTATGACACACTAAACTCTTTAATTCATCTGCTAAAACATCTGAAAAAAAACTCAGATGGTTTTTATCTGAATTAGATGAGTCTGAAGACAGTTCTTTATGTACATAATAAAAAATGCATGCTTTAACAAGCATGGCTTTTGAAGCAGAGTTACAAATACAGTTATCTTGAGATTATTTATTCACACTTGACAGCTTAAAATGAAGGTGAAAAAAAATATGTTCAGAATGGAACTCTTGCTTTCACACTGATCAGTGTTCACTGTTGCATACGATATGTTAAAAAAATATGATGATGCTTGTTTCAAATGTGTTATTATATTGTTATATGAACTCATCAACTTGTATGTTTACATAAACAAAAACAACAAAAAAGTGAATTAGCTCATGAATAAATAGTTATATTGTATTGTAATCCACATTTTTGTCAAATTTGATTATAAATTAAAAATAATGTAATATATAATGTAATACAATACATAAATCTACCACATCTCAAAGTAACACATATATTGAGATTTATTCACAATTGACATTAATTGTGAAAAAAAATGTTTGGAAATAGAAACTCTTGCATTCTGTCCAGCGTACATTTGCCTACTTTATTTAGTTTATTTCAGTGAGTGGCATCCATTTACCATAAACAAAAAAATTGTTAATTATTGCATTGATAAATATAGTTTTATTGCATTTTCATTTAATTTTCTGTAAAAAAAAAAAAAAAAACTATAAACAGCAAGACAAAAACAAAGAAATGGAATGTCCAAGAACAAAACACAAATCTTGAAAAACATTTGTTTTTCTTAATCCAATTTTCTGTGGAACAAAAAGTAAATATATTACAACACTTTGAAAACAAAAACTTCAAGTGTCCAAGAAAAACAAAACACAGATCTTTAAAAAGCGTCCACTTTTTGTGTCAGGAGACAGTTTTATGGCGCAGGGGTCATGACCTGTGAAAACTCAGCCCAGCAGGACACCTAATACAACAACACTTTTCAATGGAATAAAAACACTGAAAGATCTCCATATGTCCTGCTGTTTTGTACGCATAATAACCAAACGAAAAAAGAAAACCGTATTTGCACATATTGTACACGGCTCTCGAAAGATGAAATGAAACGTTTTTAAACAGTAACAATGTTGCCGAGGCTGAATAACGTTCACTCTAATGCATAGCTGCCACCTGCTGGTGAAGAGCGGAACGTCTCTAATTAATGTTCACCCAATTAAACCGGTTTTAAAAATGAATATAACAGATTCATTCATGCAAACATGTACAATTACAAATTTAACGTCTTTAAAATCTTAATTGTGTAAGTATAACCACAATCTCAGCTTAGGAATGAAATTTGAGCGCGTTGCGCAGAATCCGCCCCCTTTCCTCAAGCCAGTCCAATAGAGTCTCCAGAGAGACTTGAGCTTTATTTTAATGACCTTTGCTAGACTTTTCCACCAATTTACAGGTGTGCCATCACAGGTGGACAGCGACATGGAGGGACAGCAGCTACAGCAGGTCAGCGAGTTTATTTACATTTAATATTTATAAATGGCACACTTGTTTTGCCAAAACTTTGCGCAGTAAAAGGGTCATCACAGTTTGGCGTTTGAGAGCACTTCAGCTCACCGATATAACACGGCAAGCATTACACCATCTCTCTAATTTGATTTCTGGCAGCTTTTGAACCCGCAGAGACTGAAGTCACTTCAAGAATGGATGCAGAAAAGCTCAATCACTTTAACACAGGTCAATGGGCAGAGGAAGTATGGTGGTCCTCCTCCGGGTAAGTGCTCTTGAATGAACCGAGATGATCAGCCTTTTGGAATTAAAGCACAACATGTGGCATTTAAGTTCTTTTATGTCTCATAGCATGAGACTGAAGTGTGCTGTGGATGAAGACAGAGCTGTGGCACATGGCTTCTTAATTTTCCTTCATAAGGTTCAGCAGAGCAGAAACAAACCGTTTATCTTCATCATCTTGGGTTTAAAACATCGTCATGTAGAACTGATACGAAAGTTTGAACCACGCCTCTTTTGTGCTTTGTCTTTTCCTCCATTAAAACATGAACACCTGGAGCTCAGTTAGACTACAAGTCCTCATTGCTGCTCAGTTAGTGCTGATTAGAGGGTTTTCATTATTGCATGATGGAAATGATTAGATCAAGATATGTGTTGATCACTTAAGATGTTAATATCGTTTAAATCAGACACCAACAGTGTTTTCTGCTGAAGTAATATCTGTTTTAGTTGTCACACTTTTAACTTAAGGAATACTATCCCTAATGAGTTCATTTTTTTAAAGTAATACATATATACATATGTATAAAATGTCTTTTATATGTAACAAATCATGAGTGCATAGATAGTACTTAGTAGTTTTTTCTCAACAAGTACATTCAGCTTTAATCTGAAACTCTGGTCAGTGCTTGTTATGTGATGTTTTCATCAGTTTTTCAGAGTATGATTATACTTTTAAAGGATCATATTGTGAGGATTTTTATTTGCCTTGATCTTTATATCTTCAGCAGCTGGGTGTACTACGAAATATATCTCAAACTATAAATACATTATATATATAAGATCTTGACAGTGTGAGCATTTCTGTGTCTGTGATGGTTCATGAAGCTTTGAAGTTACAGCTAACCAGGGGGTTATATTTATTTATATTGTTTTATTGTATTTGTATTTATTAAAGCACATTAATAAAAATAAAAAGTGTGTGTATATACATGTAAATTAATATATAAATGAGAATTTCTATCAGTGTATATGCATAACACACATGTTTGTGTGTGTGTGTGTTTATGAATGCATGTCACATATGTTTTTCAAACATGTAAATTTCAACATTCCAACATTTGTCGTGAAATATTTTTGAAATGCAATCCCAGTCACTTTTGTTTTTGAGAAAACATAAATTATCACTCCTTTTGACCATACTTTTCTTTACTCCAGGCTGGCGAGGTCCTGTTCCCGGGCCGGGCTGTGAGGTTTTCATCAGCCAGATTCCACGCGACGTCTACGAGGACCGCCTGATCCCTCTTTTCCAGAGCATTGGCACTATTTACGAGTTTCGTCTCATGATGAACTTCAGCGGGCAGAACCGAGGCTTCGCCTACGCAAAGTACGGCGACCCCCTCACTGCCTCCACCGCCGTCTTGACCCTGCATCACTACCGTCTGCCGGAGGGGGGCTGCCTGACGGTGCGCAACAGCACGGAGAAGCGGCAGCTGCGTCTTGGGGATCTTCCGACTAGCATAAATCAGGTGGAGTTGCTGAGGATGCTGCGAATGATGTCTGAAGGGGTGGAGGAGGTCCTGCTGAAGATGGCCGGGCCCAAAGGGAGAGAGTTTGTGGCCCTAGTGAACTACTCCTCCCACTACGCCGCATCCATGGCCAAGAAAGTGCTTGTGCAAGGTAGGCCAGGGCATGGAAATATTTGGATTATTAACTGAATGGCTATTATTTAAAAAAGAAAGTAGTATGCAGTATGTTGCATGTGTAGTATGTGAATTTACAGAACAGTATTTTTTATACTGTGTAGTATGCATTAAGCAGTACACCAAGGTTTATTAATTTTATTAATATACTCGTGTGTGGATTTTTAATTAATACTTTTTTAATTAATACGTTTACTCAGCAAAGATGCATTCGATTGACAGTGTCTGTTTTAAAGGAGAAGCCAGAGGAGCTTGATTTTTTCACAGATTATCCGTCTCATATTCAGCTTTAATATACATACTGGCTTCAACTTGGACCACTAAATAAATAGATTGCTATTGTTATGCAAGTATGAGGGTTAGATTATTTAGTGTACAGGTCATTTCAAGAGTGATAAACAAAGTGATAGAAAATATTTATTTTAATGCATTTTAAATGTTTAAAAATGTGGAAACCACTCATTGCATCACACCATCTCCTGACTGCATTATTATTTGTAAAACGGGCTTTATGGAGAGTGTGTATACATGTTTAAGTTTAACCGTTTATATTTCATCAATTAAGGGAAATTAACAAGTGTCTCAGCCCTCAAGGGACTATTTGGCCAACCAGCTTATTCCTGCTTGAAAAGCTAAACGTTATTGATAGTGTAAAAAACATCAACTTTGAAACACATGCTGATTTGATGGACTAACATTACTCAACATTACTTACTACCTTCCAGCAACGCTACATTCAGTGAAGGTAAAATAGTAAAAAACATAGTTCATTTATATGAAACCAGAAGCCAGAACTTTTTCACTTTTTGAATTGTAGTCATTGTGTAGTGTTTGGGCATAAAGATCTACAAAGTTACAAATCTCAAAGTCCACTCCAATGGGAGATATTTCATTAAAAAAGAAAATCTCTTTTCAAGAACTACAACGTATGTTTATACTACAGATATTTTTTTTTCTCAGTTTTGTGATGTCATAAAGCCACATATTAAAATATAATTAAAATATGGAAATTTGAATGTTTGGGGAGGGGGGAGGGGCGAGGTCGAGGTTAGAACTCTTGGTTGAGTGCATCGGACAAGACGACGGCATTGCAATTATGAAAACGTTTAATAAATTGCTGACAGTACAAAACTGGACAATGAAGTATTCTGCAGAATTTACACCTCAATTATGAGACTACAATGTTTCCCATACATTGATTTATTTGTTGCACCACAAATAGATTACCCAAAAATCTTGACGTAGTTGAATAAACATGGGTACTGTACGTTTCAAAATCGAAGCCCGGTGGGTGTCTTTAATATCTGACACCCACCCACTGGCTGTCTTCAGAAAATTTTGGATGTCATTATCATTTCATCTTGCATGTAATGTCTGATAAAGCAGAGTTTGTGAGTGGAGTGCTGCTTTGTGTACAGCCGTTACTGGGGAAACCTTGATCTCTTCCATTCCAACAGCGCCTCCTGCTGGCAGAGAATTAATTTGCATATATATGCTGCCACCCAGTCTGTGGGAAACACTGGACTATGGTATAAATTCAGTTATAACAGTTTCACTGCAATTCATGTTATAATGTTAAAATTAAAGAACAATAAACATTACATATTATAGGGGTGGGAAAAAAAATCGATATTGCAATATATTGTTGTGCTCTCTGTCGCAATAAATAATCGATACAGTAACGCCCAATATCGATATTTTATTACAACACAAAATGATTAATTTACCCGTTGTCAGTGTCACTGTCACTACCCAATATCTACCATTCTGTTTGCGGGGGCGCTGTTCGAGTAAATAGGGGTAAAGTGGTGCAAACAGCGGCCGGTGAAGAACACAAGTTAACTAACAACAACAACAGAAAATTGCAGAAAAAAAGAGAAGCGAGAAGAATGGCGGAAAACAATAAAAAACTAATCAAAGACCCACCCGCTAGTTTCCACTCTAAAGTGTGGAGACACTTCGGGTTTTACGAGACAGTCGACGGAAAGGCACTGGATAAAGACTATGCAATCTGCAAGAACTGCTTTGCAAAGATAAAATATAACAGCAACACTACGAATCTACAAATGCACCTCGTTCGCTATCACGGTGAACTACTCTCAGGTGAACAGTCAGCCGACAATCACTACTGCGTTCAAAGCAAAGCTCCCCTTTGGGTCGCCGAGGGCACAGAGTATCACTAAGTCCATCGCCGAATTTATTTGCAAGGACCTTCGCCCTTACAGCGTGGTCGAGAATGATGGATTTTGCAGAATGTTGACAACACTGGAACCGAGATACGAGATACCGAGTCGACAGCACTTTACAGACAAAGTCATCCCTGCATTGTATGCAGATACCAGAGCCAAAGTGGAGGGTGCGCTCCGGTCTGCTAAACGAGTTGCACTAACCTGTGCTGGTTGGACGTCAAGGGCCACCGAGTCCTTCACATGTTAATGTTCATGTTGTTTTGTAATGTTCATGTACTTTTATCTGTCTAGATGTACAGTGTTTACATTTAAGACCAGGAGGCAGTGAGTTATTATGCAAATGCATATTTCTTTGCACAATGTTGGAAATGTTGGCATTAATAAATGCATAAAATTTCCTTATTGCTTCTTTTTCTTTTCAGTCACATATATCGTGATATATCGTTGATGAAATTTCTTCCAATATATTGAATATCGTAGATATTGCGAATCGTGATATTATCATATCGTGGACCACATATCGCCACAGAATTGAATCGTGAGGTACCTGTATCGTCCCACCCCTAACATATTACCATTGCACTTATCTGTACATAGTAAATGCAGTTATTTTTAAGCGGTTGTTGACATGCTATCTATAATGTGATTAAGTAAAAAAAAAAACAATAACATTACCACCATAGATATGTTTATATATAGCTATGGTTACCACAGGTTACAACCTGCAAAGGTTCTGTGTGACCCTCAGTATTCTTGGGGTCTGAATTCAGGCTCAAATTGATAGATGCTATCTTTAACTATACCAAAGCAAACTGAACTTGCTGCTTTGGAAAGGGGCGGGTCAGTACTGAAACACTGTCTAAGCTGTTCGCCAATCACAACGCACTGCATGGGACAGCTAACCAGTCATGACAAATTTAGTTTTTCTGAAGCTAGGTCTTCATCAAACCAACTAATCGAGCCATTTAAGACAGGATGGGGAGAAAGGTATTGTAATAATGTAAATTATGTGACAAATAATGTGTTTTTCGAAACACCAAGCACGAGAGCATGTTCTAGTACACCCCCAAAACAAAATCAAGACTTTGTAAAAGAGCATAATAGGACCCCTTTAATAAATGCTGTTCTCTCAAACGTTCTATTTATCAAAGAATCCATTTTAAAAAGTATCACATTTTCAACCAAAATGTGAAGCAGGTCAGCTGTTTTTAAACATTGATAATATTAAATGTTTCTTGAGCAGCAAATCAACATACTAGAAGGATCATGTGACACTGAAGACTGGAGTAATGATGCTGAACATTCAGCTTTGACATCACAGGACAAATTACAATTTTACAATTTATTCAGAAAGACAATTTTATGAACGGCAGCATATGAAATGCATAAATATTCAACATTTAGAAGCAGTTAGAAATGGGGGGTGGGAATCCTGTGTATTTATGTTATGTATTTTTGCTTGTATCTGAAAACAGGATGATGTCTTTTTTTTTTTTTGGCCAGTAAATGAGATGGGGAAAAATATGATGAGGATTGGTGCATCTTACTAACAATATGCTGTCTTCTAAAGTTTTTTTTTTTTTTTTTACTGGAGTAAGAAAAAGTATTGTAACATTCAACAAATTATGTTGAAGTATTCAAGTATTTTTTCCCCTTGTCTTTTCAGCTTTTAAGAAGCAGTACGGCATTTCTATTACTGTGAAATGGACGTCCTTCTCCAAGAAAAATCATGTATCTGAGGCCGAACAAGAAGACGGCACCTTTACCCCACCTGGTCCGAGTCCCCTCCCCAAACCCTCCATCACCCCTCCCCTCCTGCACCCTCAGCCCTCCCTCCACGATATCCTGGCCCACCCCTCTGTCCAGTCCTTCTTCCGGGCCGGGGGGGGTCCGGCCGGCCTGTCGAGAGATGAGATGAAGCCTCAAGGCCCCGTGAACTGCGACGCTGTGACTCTGCTGCAGTGGATGTGCGAGGTGAACAGACTCGGTGCTCCAAAGTATGAAGTCCGTTTCCATCATGCCAGCTCCGACGGCTTCCTCTGCTTCAGCTACGAAGTCCTGATCCCATGCTTTCTTATTCCCCTGTATGGGGTCATCCAGGTCCTTCCAGGCCCCAGCGCTCAGGCCACGAAGGAGGAGGTTTATCGAGCCGTCGCCGAGCTGGTGATCCAAACCATCTATAAAGTCTCAAATCTGCGACCTTTCTAAAATTTGAGCTGCTAATGTAATGTACCGTTATCAGTTTTAAGTTCAGTATTCCAGTTTGAAAGCATGTACTGTTCCAGTGTCAGATGAATGAGTGGAAATTAATGATTAAACAAGTATTTAGTTTATTGTTAAAGAAGAAGAAAAAAAAAGGCAATCTGGGCAGTGAACGGTTTGGAAGTATTATGTTCTCGTTGTTATGTTTTATTATATTTTAACGATGTAATATTAATCATTTGTTATTTTAGTCAGCCTCATCACAGTTGGATGATTGCATGTTTTCACAACTTCTTATTTTGAGTGTTTTTCACCGCATTTGATTTTTCACGATTTGTTTCGCTTGTTTGTAGACTTTGCATGGTGTGCTCTTGTTTCCTTGTTTGATGGGTTGTACTGACTATATAAATGACTTTTGCACAGTAAATAAGTTGTTCAAGAAATAATTAGTGTAGGCTATTGCTCAAGTCCCTGATTATGACTTGGATCGATTGCTATTGTTCATACTTGTGGTAAGACATCAAAACTTTCATGCAGAAAATGGCTAGATATGAAGAGAGGTCTTTCAAAAATGTTGTGATTTTATATAATAGGACTAAAATAATCAATTCTTAATTTTATTATATTATCAATAAAAAACAAATAGTAATCTATATGTAAAATTGTAAAACTAAAAATATTTTCTAAAATAACATTTTATTAGCTGTAAAATCACAACTTGCGTAATTACTCCTGAACAATTAATTTGTCTAAGAAATATTACTACTGTAATTATTATTTTTTTATTTACAATTATTATAATTAAATGATTACATTTGCAATACTAATATTCATGGCTGTCTTAAAGACACAGTTACATAGAATGTAGGCCTAGAGACCATGTAAATGTAGCATCTTGCATGTGGCATTAAAACAAATATAACTGACACAAATATAATAAGACAAACAAAATATCTTAGTTACTCATTTATTGATAGATCTGACATAATCTAAGCACAATTTGAAAGAGCAGGCTATGAGCTGAATATGTTTTCTCCTTAAGTGTCAATGTTTGATTACACAATTGTAATTGGCGTTTGGTAAATGGGTCCACTGTCGTCCTTATGGTGACTGTTTTTAAGACTACAAGGTCCTTGTTTTGATCTCATCCACCAGATCTGCTCTGGGCACATCAACCTACAGGAAACCAGACAGCATATTAATGATTTTTGAAAATGATCTTCATTTTCGTTTGATCTGACTTTTTAGGTATAAAAATGTAAAATAACTTTATTTCCATGAAGATAAATAAGCATGCAATGCAATATATTGTGTGACAAATGTAGCCTGTTCAAAACGTTTAGTTTGAAATAAGGCATACGACTGTTTTATAATCGGTTAATCAAAATGACAAATTGAAAACAATCTGTGAGGCTATCAAACGCACTTCTTCTCGGCTGGCCACATTACGCAGTTTGACGACTCCGTCTTTGAGCTCTTGTTCTCCTAAAATAGCCACCAGTGGAATCCCAGTTTCCTCACAGTGCTGCAGTTGGCTCAACAGCTTCGGGTTTTTCTTATATAAAACTTCAGCCTGTAGCACAGAATGCATAGCTCAGAGATCCACAATACAACTCCACATTCATTTTGGTTTTCTTGAAACGACATTCAAGCATATACCAACCTTGATTCCAGCGTTCCAAAGCTCGCTGGTCAGTTTGAGTCGCTCTTCTAGAAGGTTCTTCTGCGCTGAGGCCACCAGCACTTGAGTTTCAGTGGTGCGCACCTTCACAGAAGATGCCTGCAGGAGATGACAATATTACACATTTCTATTGAAATACTTTTCATTTAAAACACAGCGGCATCATTCTAAAAAAAATTCTTAGTGTAATAAAAATTGTTATATAACTAAAATATTTTAAAAGAAACCGTTAATCTGCACAGATCATAAATAATCTTTCATAATAAAAACCAGTGGCACCATTCCAAAAAAGGAAAATCATTTTAAAATGCATTTATTAATTAAAACTATTTTTACCACAATAATAAATGATTAATATTGTTTTAAAAGTTTTTAAATTTAAGATTTCAAATAACTTTAATCATAAAAACAGTGGAACATTTTCTAAAAAATGTACTCAGTGAATACAAATTTCAATAGTGTTAAATATATATTTAAAAAAAAATCTTCCCAAATGTTTAAAAAGTATTAATAAATATTTAAAATTAACTCAATATATATTTAATAAATATATTTCATTAAAGTTCAAACAGTGGCACCATCCTAAAAATATCCTTAAAAAAACATTTTTATAATTATAAAAAAGTATGTTTTATTTAATAATTTAAATACCATTCATACTAAAATACAGTAGCTCCATTCTAAAAATGGATTTAATCAAAAAACTGAATGTAAATTTGAAATAGCATTAATTAAAATAAATATTAAAAATAAACCATTGATCTTTCTAAATGTTTAAAAGCATTAAATATTTTAAAACTAAACATTAATATACCCAGTTTTTTTGTTGCAAATGCCATTTTATATTATATCTAAATGTTCTCTTAAAAAACAAACTTCCAAAGCAGACATAAAAAAAAAGAAAAGAAAAAAAAGGCATTATATACCCTCCTACCCCTTCCTCTCACCTCGGCCTTCTGCTCCATGATGGAAAAGATCCTTTCAATCCCAATGCTGACGCCAACACAGGGCACTTTCCTGCCCTTGGGGTCAAACATGCCCACCAGACCATCGTATCGCCCTCCACCAGCCACGCTACCAACACTCACGCCAGCCTCATCTGCCCCGTTCTGCTCTGTGGGCGTGCACACCGGCGCTGGGATGGTCTGGGAGAGAACAGCTTCATAAATCACACCAGTGTAGTAGTCCAGTCCTCGAGCCAGACTCAAATCAAACACCACCTAGAGAGAGAGAGAGAGAGAGAGATTTTAAAATTAATGAGGGCAAACGAAAGGAACAAGATCATAGAGGCAGACAGTGAGTGGGTGTGAAAAAAAAAAAAAATTTCAGCTGCATTTACTGAAATGAAATACCGGTGAAATAAATTTTATAGGGTGTGTATTTCTTCTATAATGGATTATAAATAAACTTAAGGAAGATGCGTGTGGAGCATACAAAACATAATCAGGTGTGACGTGATACAGACAGCATCTTTTTCAAAGTTAATTTTGTTGATTTTTTTTTTTTGGTGCGAACTAGCAATAAAAGAGATTTAAAGATAAATGCAATTATTTAAATTTTGATGGATAAATATTCAATTAGAATAGACTGCCGAGTATAAGCATTTTCACTACACACCTTTGGTTCAGTATGAAGGACAACAGGAAATAACTGAATTTTCTTTCGACGCATTCATTGACCTCTGACCTCACCTTATCTGTGACCTGGAAGAGCTCCAGGTAGCTGAAGAGCAGCTTCATATCTGTGAGCCCAGCGCAGGCCTGTTTGTTTTGGGACAGGTTGGGGTCCTGAAGCAGCCGCTCGGCCAGATCCTGTCCACCTGGAGGTCAAAGATGTCAGCTGATGTCGGGATATACAAGAGGGAACACATCTGGTCAGGTAAAAACTGACGGTGATGTGTGTGTGATGAATGCTTACTCACCCTGCATGCTCACATACGCTCCGATCCGATCGGCCACATCCTCTGAAAGACCTTTCTCATTCACCATCTCCTTTTTTACATCCTCCCAGGCCGTCTACAAACACAACGAGCACGTCAAACCTTAAACAAGGCCTGGGTTCAATCCTATCCAACCACTATTCAATAATCCCAACAAGCTTTGCACTTTGCTACTTTAGATATGAAGTCTCAGCTTTTAAATTCAGTGCAATTTGAAATGTTTATGAGCTGTTTTGGAGAGTTGATTGAATATGGACTGTTATTAATTTTAAACTTCAATATTATAGCAATGTACCAACTGACAGGGTTCCCTGTATAATTTACAGCTTTAATTTAGAGATTGTAGTGTAAGTGAAATGCACTGTACATCGCAGACCTGCCACCCTTGGAATGTTTTTTGAGTACCATCAGTGTTGCGGGGCGGGCAGGGTGGGTTTACAGTTCACTGTTTACCGAATTTTTTTTTTTTTTTTATGCAATTTCAAAAAGCAAAAAAACAAACAAAAAAATACTCCAGTACAGCATTTCTGTCAGCCTCAAATGCAGCCTTTCTCTCAGAACATCTGACGGGGCGAGCGCGAGCCGTTTTGAACTGAAACTATAAACTATAGTTTACTAGCAAAGATATAAAACACAGAAATTATTTAAATGCAAAAAACAAAAACGCTCTGACTGGTTAAACTCTCCATCTTTTTTTTTTTTTTTGCTTGTTTTGAATACTGCGTGTGAACAGGGGCGTCACTAGATTTTTGCGTAGTTTAGAGTGACAAATCATACCAGCGTATTTTAAGGTCAAAATGCGTACAGGTTGCCAGGTTATACATTCCAATTCATGGCTAATGAATTCAAAGGCAAAACTTTGATAGATAGAATTGATTCATAAAATCTGTCTCAACCCTACCTTAAATGCATTCTATTATTTCATTATCTCTCACCTTGTCCAGTTTGTCCACTGTGGAGCAGATTGTGCGGAACTTCTCGTCAGGAACGCTGCACACAGCAAACATTCCATCTAGAATTCGTCGGTCATTCACCTGAAACACCACTACAGTGAATATCCCATCTCAAGCTGATAAATGCACAACAAGAGGTTCTACAAAGACTGCTTCTGAAAGCTGACATGTTGCCTCAATGATTCTGCAGGCACTGTTCAGGACGGGCTTCTGAGGCAGCATAGTAGTTTAACGATATACAACAACAACATAGAGAGAGATTTGGATTATAACTAAGAAAATATTAAATTATTTAAATACTAATTTCTTATTAGAAACGATATCAAAAGTGTGTTGGTTACACACTGCAACATTTAGACGCCATTTTAATTATTTTAAGATCACCTGTCACTGAATGAAGTGCACAGGATAGTGGGATATCACTAGCAAAGAATGCATCTATGCTGCCTTCAAAAATCAATCAGATGAAAGCATCTCTGCAAACAGGATGTGACAACATCACTGGATTATGACGTGCCTTGTTGCCTCGCAGAAGCAGAATTTTTCAGCTATCAGACACAGCCAATTTCTCATGTCGACCAGCAACCAACCTTGATACGAAAATCTCCCAGATCTAATTCATTCAGGATCTCGTAGACAATTTTCAGACACTCGGCATCAGGGATCATGGCATCATACTGACCTGCAATATCGAAATCCTGCAGCCACAAAGATCAAGAATTATTTACATTCACATGAATAACAACAATTCTATGACTACTACAAATAGTAGTACTATATGTTTATTTAATGACATGTCAACATCTTAGGCTATTTTCATGGCAAAAACAATAAATGAAAAAAATACAAGTTTAACAAATTCAACCAGCAAACAAAGATTTTTTACGTTAAAATATACTACTCCAAGTAATACTAATAATAATAACAGCTGATTTATTGAGGATTGAGGTACTCACACACTGGTAGAACTCCCTGTATCTGCCCCGGGTCATGGCTGGGTTGTCTCTGCGGTACACTTTAGCAATGTGGTAGCGCTTAATGTTGGTGATTTTATTCAAAGCGAGATAGCGAGCAAATGGGACCTGAGGAGAAAAGGTCAAGGAGCCAAATGCTGACAGCACTGTTGAGATTGTTATGGTGAAATTGTACACACATGCTAGTGATTTAAGCACAATCCAAAATAGCTTTTACAGCAATAAAAAAAGCACTCTTTTTCTGGCTTTCACTTGATCATTTCTGTCCATTTAAATCAAAATCAAACAAGCTAACAGATGGAAATCAATCTGACTTTCCCCACCAGATATGTGTCTGCAAAAAGATTCAATATTAGATTAATAAACGCATGTCTGATGGATACAGTGAGGTCATATCTCAGAGACAGAAGTTCTCCTCCCTGGTCCTTCAGATCGTAGATGAGTTTGGAGTCTTCGCCGTACTTCCCCGTCAACGTTTCCTACAGAAACACAAATAAACAGGGTCATTATGGTGAATGAATGCAATTATGTGATGTACAAACTAATGTGTAACTGCTAAAGAGACCTTCAGCTCAAAGACGGGGGTATCGATGGTTTCAGCACCATGGCGTTTAAAGCAGTTGACGATGATATTGAAAACCTTTTCTCTGATAGCCATTTGCTTGGGGTTATAGTCCCTGGTTCCCTACAGAGAAGAAACGAAAGATATTGCACACTGCAAACAGACCTGTGTCTAAAATGTCAGTAGTTTATGTACCTTGGCTGTCTTGAGAACAAACACATGTTTTCCCTCATCTCCTCCCAGCTGAGCTTTGAGCTGCAACAGTTTGGCCACTTCTTCATCAATCTGAAAAACAAACAGTACAAAGAGTTTTTACCTTCAGAACAATGAAAATGCAAATAACAATGGGTTAAATGCAGAGCACAAATTCTGAGTATGGGTCACCATACTTGGCTGAATGTCACGTCACTTTCACTTTTCATCATTATCAATGCTGTGAGCAGTGGTGCTGCTTAAATATTTTGTGGGAAAAAAAAACCAATGATACATCATTACATCATTGATTAAAGGAAAGTTCAAAAGAACAGGTTTTATTTGAAAAATAAATTATTTGTAACATTACATGTCTGCACTGTTACTTTTTAGAAATGTAATGCATCTTTGTTGAAAATTTGTTGAAATAATTTCTCTTTTTATTACTAATCCCAAATAGTACTGTATAAATAGTAACAAATTACATATATATATATATATATATTAGGGGTGTAACGGTTCACAAAATTCACGGTTCGGTTCGATACGATACACTGGTGTCACGGTTCGGTACGGTTCGGTACGTTTTAGATACAGCAAAAAGAAAAAAATTAGCAGATAAATTTCCTTGATTTTTATAAAAAAAAATTATTTATTAAAACTAACAAAGTATGTTTTTTTTTTACATTGAACAATGATGGAGCAATTCTTTACCCATCTTCTATGGTGTTTTCTTAGCAGCATACTGTATAAAACAAAAACAGCTCCTTATAAAAAAAAAATGAAAATGTTATATTAGTTATGAACAAATACAAAGATGTAACTTTTTATATGGAACTCTATAACTCTTTATATTGAGTGTGTTTTTACTCAATTGGTTCTCTATAGGGCTTATGTTTTTTGGAACAAAGCAGGAATTACGGTCTGTCTGAAATGAGCTCGTGAAGGAATATTGTAACGGGGCTCAATTACATTAAGCATGTTCTTAAAACCTACGTTTTCCACTACAGCACAGTTACTCATTGCGCGGCTCGTCAAGCTATAACTGGCGGCTCGCAGAGTAGCTTACAGTATCACACTGCCACTTGCCTTCAGAGCATGTGAGGCGGGAGCGAGCGGGCGGATCTTGGACAGAGCGCAGAGCGGCAATTTCAAAAGGACGGTGGACGGAGCGTCGCATTTCCCGCTCCAATTTCGCGCTGCTCACACCACGAGTCTGAAGCATGCTCATTCAAGCCTGACCCTCAATCCATTAGTCTTGCACAGTCATCAACAGTAGACTATTTTCAAGCAAAACTCGGCTCAATAATGGAGTTCAAAAAGTAAAATGAGAATTCATACAGGTGTAGCCTATCAATATAAGTCGCTCTGGAGTAGCCTATAAGGCGCATCAGTCAAAAAATGCGCCATGAAGAAGAAAAAACATATAGGCCTAGCCTCGCACTGGACTATAATTCGCATTTATTTAGAAATGTATAAAATAAAAATAAAAAATCTTATGGACGGGACAGTTCTCCGTTACGGACGTGAGCGCTCTGACAGCGGCACTAAGACTGCTTTAAAACTTTCACTGAGACCTC